>NC_045561.1:34854968-35132468 GCF_009819795.1 Aythya fuligula
GTAATTATCCTAGGTTCTGGTTACTGATACTGAACATCTGATATTTAACAGCAAGGTATGGGATAGACTCTGTAGAAGTTTGTTCACTCTTGCTTCAAACTCCAGTCTTGAGCCAGAAGAAAAATACAGACATCTCCAAAAGGTGCAGTGGCACACCCCTCTGCTTTCTGAGCTCTTTCTTCAGACTCAGGCATCCGCTATCCTAAGTCCTTATTTTTAAACTGCAGACATCTTGGAAAACTACAGGCTCTTGCTTTCAACTCTTCATGACAACACTTTTAAAGAGAGAAGAAAACATCCCTTTTCATAAAACATATATTTCAGCCAGAAGTCTTGTTACCCTATTGTATGAACCCTATGGCATTTTTGTTCCTGATAGTTTTGCCCAGAAGGAACACATAGGTACAGGTGAGGCAAGACTCCTGTCAAGGCCCAATTCATTTTATGACAAGAATAATTTCAGTGTTTAAAAAATCTAATTTAAAGAATGAATGTCACAATAGAGAAGAAATGAACACAAATGCATTAAGGTGCTGTTCTTGAATGTGCTGTGTTCCTCTGCAGCTCAACCATATGAGTAATGTTGTCTTGCAATTCAGATATTCATACTAGGAACCATGTTGCTGTCATGTGTTTGATCATATGAGTCATGGTATAGGGTTTTCATTTTATGATTGGCTGATTGTAACTCATTTCAAATGTCAATGCATGAAGAAAGTACATTTTAAAATTGTTACTTTCAATCATTTAGATATGCAGGCCAGTAATATATATTTTGCATGAAATATTCATTTCAGAGAAATTCAGTCACAGAAGTGCTTCTGGGAAACAATCGTAGACTACAAATAAAGTACATATGAACATACAGGCACTGCACTGAAAACTGTGATTCTCCAAAGACCTGCTCAGTTACCACCTAAAATCTCTATGCACTTCAGCTTTTGCCAGAATAATCTGCTGTGACAAAAGGCTTGCTTTATTGAAGTGGATAATAGATTTAGATTTCCTCTTCTTATCTTCAGTGACTGACTAATCTCCTAGGCTTTATATAGGCTTGGTGTAGGTTCAGCTAGAGATGCTGAGAGGTTGTGCTTTCCCTTGGCTCCTTTACTGTCCTCAGTCCCCTTACCTAACTTTAAGAAAGAATGCATGGTCAAGTAATAGGGCCCTTCCTGAGCTATGGAAGGACCTACATTCATAAGCCTTCAGCTAGGGAACAGAAGAGTTTAGGAATGTAGGGATAAATGTTAAATAGGCTGCCTAACCTTTAATTTAATCTTATCCCTAGATACCCATTGAGACATACTTTTTTTGTCCTTTTAAAGAATACTAGGAGAAAAGCTTTTCCTATCATAATTCAGTTTGTTGTTGAAAGTAGTAAAACAAAAGAAAAATAATAATCTGTGTGGCAGCCTAGGTTTTTGTTACCTGCCATGTACTACTGACTATTTAGTTTATTTGGTTCAATAGTTTCCTCATCTTGATTTGGAAGAGGGACTCCTACTGTTCAGAGGAGTATCTTAACCCTAGAGCACTCTAGATTGATGATGTTCTGATGTCAAGTGCTCTGAAGCTTCCCATTTAAGACTCTTGGACTGGAAATAGTAAACTGTTTACTGAAGCAGAACCTTATCTACCTATGACTCTAACTACTGGTCTCCTCAGTCATTTGTATGTTCTCATTGATGCAATATTTTTTTGTTTTTTTTTTTTGCTACAAAATTGAAGGATTCAGTGGGAGGGAAGGAAAAAACTGTACTTCAAATTACATGTGGTGGCATGTAAGCACCTCCTTATATGGTGGATGTTGTAGCTTTCTTATTTAAAATGAAGGACTGCCTGGGCATAGGCCCTGGACTCTATAGAACAGTTTACAGCTCTCAAACACAAGTCAGGGGAAGTACTGCCTTTCAGCTCAGACATTAAAATCTCTTTGAGATGTAGAGTCTAAATAATTTCTCCCTTCATCTTTTTCCTCAGCTGAGTTCTGCTTTTCCTCAGTTGTGCTATCAACTTTGTTGAATTAAGTATTAGGTATCTTTCTTTTCCTGTGTGTTACGCAGGCCTTTTTGCTCTGATCTGTACCTAAATGGCAAACCACTTACAAAATAGTGATGGAGGGGTAAATACTGCTACATGGAGATTCCTCTGGGAAAGTCTGTACTCTTTAGTTGTTTTTATTTGCAATTATAATATGACCCCTCACCTGTGACCATAATTTTGTTATAACTGTACCATAGTTTTTTGCTTCTGCAGTCCCATGAGATACAGTAGTATGGGAAGGTTCACTGGAAAATGTGGGAGGTAATGTTCTGTCACCTCTCATATTTCCCAATTGCTTTACAATAAAGGATAAAGCATTACAATGCGTCATGCTATTACATTGTCATGTTTTCATTGGTGCTATCATTGCACAGTCCATAAATTCTTGCAGTGAGAAAAGACTACTAAACTGTCTATACAGACAATGTTAAATTCAATGTGTTGCCTTCCGTTTCATCTCAATTAGCAGCACCTAAATGGTTGGAACCAATTCTGCATCTTCATTTGCACTGCCTGTCTAATAGCCTGATTTACATCAGTAACACCAGCATAGAATTTTAGTTAATTGGGATTTCAGTAGCTAAACAGCACTTCATTGTCCTAGCAAAACAAACACGTGTTTATGAGGTTTTAAGCAGAACTGTAAAAGCTTCAAATGATGCTTAGTTTGTCAAGCAGTAAAACTGCTTTCTATTATATTTCAGTATTTCTAATGCACACAACTCTAATGTACTCTTTGGGGAGGGGATGCCTACAGCTACAACAGTAACAGAAGAAGTGTAAACACTGCATAGAAACTCACCTGATAGTTGCTTCATAATAAAACTGTTCATTAGATACTTCTGTTATACTGTAGAGGTGGAAACTTTTCTCCTTGTGAGCAGAATTAATTCCACAGAAGCTGTGCTGTTTTATCGCAAAGGCTTAGACGCGTTGTGAAATTCACTTCTTTTTATGCTCTGCTTAAGTCCTGCTGACACCCAGAGGGACCTAGAAATAGCTTCATAGCTATATGATAGTGTTTGTTTTATTGCTACAGTATTGCCTAAGGGCTTATGCTATGATGGAGCTTTGTTTTTACTGTCATTCAGTATTGTTAATTCCAAGCATTCTAGAATGATGAGTCACACCCTTGAAAATGATGAGACAGTCTTAAAAATAATGAATTTTTAAACCGTAATAATAATGTGCCTTAGGGCTTTATTATTTTACCTCTAGTTTTTGAGATTAGAATGGATTTGTGTTCAACACTATTCTCCCATTTAAAACAAAGCAAAACAAAAGAGCAAAACTTGCATTATCAAGGTACAGGGGTGATAAATTCCTGTGAATATGGGAGAGTGGCTTTTGAAGAAAATATTAAACTATGTGAGGCTTTTTCATTACTATTAAAATATATGTATATACATATCTATAACGTGGTGAATATGTGATTGTCAAGAGCTAGGTCAAGAGCTAAGGTCTTGTTGAATCAAGCAAGCAGGACGAGTGAGGAAGGACGGTGTCTCAAAGTGGACTAAACCTTCAGTGTGAGTAAATGAGCTAGTCCTCATTTGGGGCTAACAGAGACAGAGCAGTCTGCTTGCACTGAAACCTGGCCTGTTCTGTGTACAATTTATAGCATGTCAGATGCAACATACAACCTTGCATAGCCTTTGGTTGCTGTTTCCTTTCAGGCACAAATCTTGAAGGTACATCACAAAACTCAGTCCCACTCTAGGGTAATGCAGCAGATCAGTAGATCTTTCCCACCCTAGTTCCTACTGTTACAAAGAAGAGACAAGATCTATACAGGAAACAGAGAAGAGAAATCTGCAAGGCCCTCTAAGAAATTCTGAAGGTGTTTTTTTATGATTTTCAACAAGCTGAAATAGTGAGCAAGGAGAAGAGGTGTATATAAAGATGGAGAGGCAAGGAAAAATGAATCTGTAGCAATTAAAAAGAAAAAGAAAGAAAGAAGGAAAAAAAACTTCCAAGTATTAGAGTTTGTGATTAGAATTCAGCACAGACTCAGATGTCCTGGAAGGGACAGTTGGCATATACTATATGAGGCATCCTTAAGGCATAGCTCCGAATAAAGTGACTGATGACTACAATAATGACCATTATTTCAATTCTCCATGTCAGCATTCAGAACTGAAAAAATACTCCTGCTTAGAGCTACAGAGAGCATTAATGAAAATTCAACAGACAAAGTCAAGAATCTCATTTTACCTTTGGGGAGAGGCAGTTTAATACCCTTCACTTTTCAGAAGTAATAGAATTTCTTAAAAGTGATGACAATGTTGCAAGATGGTGACAACTTCAATGAAAGTCAAGGAAAGCAGATAAAATTTTTCATGAGAATACAATTAAAACCCCAACAATTGTGAAAGATATTGGTGTCAAAACAAAACAGCACGCCAAATTTTCTCTGAATCTCAAGGGGACACTTAATAAGCCTTCCACAAGAACTAACGAAAGGTGCATAGCTGAAATCCGTGCAATTATTTTAAAACTGCATGTGTCAGTGTGAAGTCAGGGAAAAATGATCATGAAAATTTGATTCAGAGAGTTTTCAATTTACAATAATATTTGTCTAATTGAAATTGGTTTTCTTTTGCATTGCTTCTTTTTTTTTTTTTTCTTTTTGTTTTGCATTTCTTTTTTTGTGTTTTTAGTTGGCTATATTCAAACACTTCTAAAGGTGGTAAACTTCCCTGTTAAATTTCCTTCCTCACAGTCACCAGTGGGTAGGAAGCCACAGAAATCTCAATGGAATGATTAGAAAGCCAATAACTACATTTGCTTTCAGACAAAATCTGTAGTTTCAGTCTCCTATGACTTGTCTGTGTCTCTCTCCTTGTACTTGCTTGCTTTTTATTATCATTTTTTATTATTATTATTTATTATTCTTTTGGCCTTTTGTTAAATTTGACAAGATTTCCCTGAACTCTTAATAGGCAAACTGAGGGTTTTTTGATTAAATCTTTGTTCCCAGATGACATTTAATTCTGCTTTAACAACTTCACATCTCTGCTCTATTCCCTCTAATGTTTCCATTAAGAAAAATATTAAGTCAGAGAAAGTAACACATCACCAAGATGCTGCCACCACCGGAAAACAGCTTTCAGACTGCACTGAAATCATTGAAATTAGTGAAGAAATTGTGATGAATTAATTTGTCTTGTCCATCCTGACTGGACTGTCACCAGAAGCATGCGGTGTTTATGCTGCTACAAATTTTCAGATGGATAGATGTAATTTAAAATGGAAAAAAAAAAAAAAAAAAGACTGAGCTCAAAGTATAAGCAGTTGGGATAGGTGTTAAGACTTTTTTTTTTTTTTTTTTTTTTTTATGTATGCCTCAGAAGATGTAGCTAGAGTGTACTCACACCAGTGGCATGACTTCTGGTCCCTCTGGTTATGTATCTCATATCCTACACCATGGCATTCAGGTTACTGACCATGATTCTGCAATTTTTTATTCAGGTTGTGGGTTAATCAGGTCTGTTCCCCTCCCTGGGTACCTCCAGCTGCTGTGCTGTAATGCACAACATATATCATATATAGCACTAAACTCAAACTCAGTTCTGCTGGCTGCTGTTGGAGCTCCTTGCTTACTACAGAAATCTGCTTTCAGAGATGAACGCAATTTAAAATGCTGTGATCTACCATACAGTTTCGTGTTATGTATGTTTTCCTTTTTTCCTTTTGTTTGGGTTCTCACCTGGTCCCCTGTTTCTGCGGGTTGAGTTAAGCAGTAAGGACTGTGTTACAAGTGTCATCAAGAGGTGATTATCTAAGGTCAGCTGAAGAGCCGATAGCACTAAGGAGCTCTGAGATTTATCATAATAAATAAATAAATAATATAAAAAAGAGTTTGCAGAACTGTATTTGGGGTGCAAGACCATAGTTTCATGATAACGGAAGGCTGGAACTGTTCATTCTTTTCCATAGTGAAGAAGTATGCTGATGTGTTTGTTGTCAGTCTCTTTCTGTCTCCCTCTGAACATGAAGAGATGGACAACACAGGAACCTGTGCTGACAACTACGCAGAGCATGACTGAAAGTTAAGAGTGTAGCACTTGTTACTTTAATAGCTTAATGGATTTTAAACTGAAGAGATTGTATTGATGGGTCCTGGCTAGAATTATAGACAGATGAGCCTATTGTTTTTTATTTGCACAATACTTTTCTCAGGAATAGTTTTATGGCAGATACATCTTTGCTCTGAGCTCAGAATGGCCTCCTATTCAGAGGGCAATTTTCTGCCTCTAACCTCGTTTGGATGACTTGAAACAAAACCCCGAAGTGGGAAAAGTAGTCTTCTATTCACAAAACCCACTGATACTCCTTTTCCCTACTGTTTGATCTACTACTAGTATCTTCATAGTGGAGGTAAAAAGGCATTGTTGGTCATCACTACCAATTTGAGCTAAAAACCCTCCACTTCTCTACCTCTGTGTTGAACATTGGCTGTGGCAGGTCTGTTTCTTCAACAGGGCTGCTTTGGAAATCCCAGATGAACTCTCCTATGGCTGAGGATTTGCTGGCAGGACAAAAAAAACCAAAAAACTCCTGGGAGGTAATTCACTGAAGCCAGACTCAGATCAGTAGTTACAGATGAAAAGAGTCTTATTAAGTAAATTAATTCCCTATTAGAACAAGTTATGTTCACTGATTGGAATATTATATTCCACTGATACTCATTCCTCTTTTTTTCTATTGATATAATTTACTTATGGAAGCAAATGATGCAGAAAACAGATGAACCCTGCCCTGAACACCTTCCCCTTTATGTGAGGCAGACAAAGCAAAGACAGAATGCAAGAGGGAATGATTAAACATTTGGATTTCCATTTAATCAATATTAATATTATTGCAATAGGCAAGGAAGAAGAAATACCATGGAGCATCTGACTTATGAACTTAGAGAGAGAGCTTTATGCTCCAGTGCAGAAATGCTAAGGCTGAAATAATTACAGGGTAATGTTTGTGGAGGAGGTGGTTATGTCAGTAAACAGCTTTTGCACATGATTCTCTGAGGCACTCGATAAACACTGACTATCAGCCTACTCGAATGCATTTAACATTATTTAAGCTATCTTGCTTGGAAAAAAGAAAAAAAAAAAAAAAACAACTAGCAAAATGCTGTGTAAGTCAAAGAATAATGGAGGTACCCTCATTTCCAGGTTCTAGTGTCTTCTGGTACTCTGGAAGACTCACTGCAGCAAATGATCTCACAGGGTGATTTCAGCTAACACAGGCTGCCTGCCAGCCATCAGCCATCGAGGGGCCATTTCAGCATGAAATTAGGCTATTGAGGTGGAAAGGGGCACGTGTCCTCCAACTACTTCTTCCATATGCCAAACTTTCCTGCCACCTATACCTACCTCTACCACCTCTACCTGCCCACGTTATTTTGCAGGACCTAGTCACTCCCAGCAGCACTGAGCCAAGAAATTTAAGTTCCTCTGATGGTGCAAATGTTTCTCAACACAGGAATCACATGGATGCAGCTGGATGCACAGTGCCCACAGCACCTTCTCATAACTGACTTGTTCACAAACATATCACAGTACTCTGCTTTTGACAGCTAACCATGCAACATGTTTCAGCTGAGCTGTAAAGACTGGTACTGATAGTCCCAGGTTCAGCTTCACAGACCCTTTCAGGGCTTCTTTGTGTTTTGGAGTGTGTCTGTGGTGTTATTTCTTTGTTTTGTTTTGTTTTTAAGGCAGGTGCACAAAATCTAATTTGATATAGGTGATCCTAGGTATTACATCATCATTCTCCTGCAGACAACCAGATTCATAGCTCTTTATTGGAGCAAAATGAAGCTGTCTGGGAAAGTTCTCCTGTTGGTTTCTATTCTGTAAGGAGTTCTGGGAATTCAAACTGAAAAATATGGATACAATTTCTAGTCTACAGATAAATAAACAGCACTGCTGTTTAACCACCTGTGATACAGCATGCTGTTCAATTTTACCAAAGAAAAACACCAAAAAGCAAAGAGGAAGATTAGACAGCATTTATTTATTTATTTACTTTAAGCAGTAATGAGACTTTCCTTCTTATTCTCATTTACTAGTGTTGTTATAAAGCAGTTCTAACAATTATGCAATCTTAGGAAAAAGAATTAAAGAAAAGAAAAGAAAAGAAAAGAAAAGAAAAGAAAAGAAAAGAAAAGAAAAGAAAAGAAAAGAAAAGAAAAGAAAAGAAAAGAAAAGAAGTAGAAGGGAAATAACTAAAACTAAGTCAAACTGTTGAAACGTTTGTTTCCGCAACCTCTGTGAAACAGAGCTGAAGTTCCCTGTTGTGAAGTTGCGGGAAGCATTAGGCCACATGAAAGATTTTGTTCCAGGGTGAAATTCACAGAAACAGACTTTGAGCTAATATGCTAAAATATGCAACATTTATCCTGAAAAATTGTGAACTTTTTGAAGGCAGAGGTGTGAGCTCCACTTAGACCAGCTGCATGTCACCTCTCTTTCATGGAGGCCTTCTACTGGTGCTCCTGTGAGTGAAAGACCCTCACTGAGGAAGAGAAGTAACATTCTCAGTTGCAGTGCAATTCTATAGATTTTGTACCCACTCTTCTAGTCCAGTGTCCTATGTATCCAAGAACTGCAGTTTTCACATTTGGATTCATGCCTGTCCTAAAGAATCATTAATTTTTGGACAGGAAATCCATGCTCATACCCTAATCACATTGCAATCTGCGCACTGACTATGTAGTTTTGAGGAGAGAGGAAACCCAGATCCCCTCATACTATATCTTAAAACATTTTTGTCTGCAATTCCAAAGTGTGTAAGAGAAAGAGATCACAGCTTTATGCTGCAAAAAAGTGAAGTGTGAAGTAAGACTCCACAACACAGGTCTGATAGATGGTTTCAAACCTAGATGGTTCTGTATTGAGTTCTGTACAGGTGCTTTGATTGTCTTTCTACTCTTTCTCTAGTCTTCTTTCTCTCCCTTTTTTCACTTCACAGACTTAAAGCTGGAGGAGAGGCACTGTCATCTCCCTTTCTGGTAGCTGCTGTAGATACTAAGGGTTGGATTAGAATAGAGGCCTCTCTAATGTTATGAAGGAACACATGTTAACAGGAACTGTTATACTGTGGGAGGTTTTAAGCTCTGAAGTATAGAAAGGAGTGCTAATGCTATAAATAAAATCGGAGTCCTTTTTTTTTTTTTTCCAGAGGATGTGGCTAGTAATGAAATGTGATACAGAATTTAAATTTACCTTAGAAGGAAACAGAGATACTATTGATGAGCTTTTTCTTGAGATTCGCCTTGGAACAAGTGCTCACATATAAACTGAAGCTGAAATTGAATAGAAGGTTAAATAAAACAGAGCACTTATCACCTGCTTGCTGAAAGGAAGGTTTCTCTCTTCTGTTGCCTCTTGCCTGTTTTGGAAAATGGCTCCTGAGTTTCTGATACTCTGTTTTCAGAAGAAATCTCTGCCATATGATTGAAATCAAATTTTGGAAATTTAATACAATTAAAAGACTTTAATATATGCTCATTTATACAAATAATAGCTTCAAATATATACTTTTAATTACCCACCCTCTACTTTTCTTCAGCTACACAGACATATATTCCTGTTACTACACAGACAGAATATTCATTTACAAAACCACAAATATATTTATTTGTGTCTGCTTATGACCAGTTGCTTCTTTTTTATTTTTTCCCCCTTTTTTTCTTTTTTTTAAATTTTTTTCTTTTTTTTTTTTTTTTTTTTTTTTTTTTTTTTTTCTCCTAAATTGATTTTTATCTGTCTCCCCTTACTGTGCCTTTGGAATCTTCTAGGATTTGAAACAGTTCCTAACTGTCATTTTGATTTCTCTATTTTTTTTCCATTGACTTTAGATTACAAGTATAGAAGTAGGTTATGTGTTTTCCCAGTACAAAACAGAATCTCCAAAAAGTCAGTATATTCCACTCTAATATATAATTCAGTGTGCTGATAAGAAATAAAATGCAACCTCTCCCTAACTAAAGGTACCTTTTGTTACCATTATCTTGACCTCAAGTTCCAGTTATATCCTGTAGATTGTTTATTAAGGTGAATGAAAAAAGAGAGAGAGATAAAATATATTTAACCATAACATTCGAACACACTTCATTGGTAAGTCCAGACGTATTGTTTGGCAGCACAATTGACTATTTGGTGATTTTTTTCCCCCCAGAGTGTATAATAAAGTGCTTTATGATGAATGAAGTAATCCACCAGGTAGCATAAGAAATGCCACTCCTAAAATATGAATTTCTGCTGACCATATCTATTTTGTTTCTGCAGGTATAAGATGTCCTCTTGTGTGCAGTCTACTTCTTTTCCAAGACTAATGGCTCTTTTACTTCAAGATAGCTGAACAACAGTTTACAAAGAAAGTTACCAAGAATGTTGATCAGATCTCATGGGAAAAAGCCTCTTTCTAATGCCACAGTCGTTTGTTGTAAGGTGTCTTTTGGAAACAAATGACCATAACTTGCAAGATAATCCATCAACATTATTGTTATAGAAGCTGTCATGGGAATTAAGGGTTTTAGAAGTAGGATCTTTATATTTATGAAAAACAAAATTACCATTGATCAAAAATAAAATAATTATACCATTTTTGATTGCAGACATTTTATTAA
This sequence comes from Aythya fuligula, assembly GCF_009819795.1. Taxonomy (NCBI): domain Eukaryota; kingdom Metazoa; phylum Chordata; class Aves; order Anseriformes; family Anatidae; genus Aythya; species Aythya fuligula. Next base: position 34,865,647 of record NC_045561.1, read on the forward strand.
CGACAGGTCCCCATTGTAAATGAAAGTCAGCACACACAAAAATGATTAATTTATTGATGCAGCAATACCCAAGTAAATTAATTTTGCCCAACATTAATGCCGAGTTTGACACAATCCCTGTATCAATCTCTGTACCTAGAGAGTGAAGCAGATACTAGTAGTACAAATATCAGATGGAGATGGAAGCTTTCTGGGTGCTGTGAAAAACTTTGCATTTGAAGGTCTTTTGGTCTCCTGTACCTTTTTTCTTTTTTTCTCTTTAGTTAAAGGACAGCATATAGCAGGCTACCACATGCTGAGGCTTTTACAAAAGCATCAACCGAATGTGTAAGGCTTTGCTCAAATATGTAACTAAGGACAAAACTTGCTCCAGACACAGTTATTTAAACAGATAAGAGACTTCAGAAATAATAAAGAATTAAAGTGTGGAAACTTTTCATCTACCAGTGTGTTTACAGTGAGGAAGGATAGCACTCTCTTACAAGATAGACTTCCTATCCCCTTAAATCACATTAGCATCCATTTCTTGCACCTGTTCCATTTTTTTTTTTATTTTTTTTTTACTATTATTTTTTGTAGTAAGGGTGACTAAGGCTGTATAAGCTACATGTATTCCAGATAAGGCTTTTTTCACTATTTTAACACTATAACTTTGTGTACCTGAAGTTTCAGTTTTAGGAATTGTCTTTTTTTTTTTTTTTTTTTTTTTTGGGGGGGGGGGGGGGGAGGGGGAGGAAGGGTAAGGCTTGCCTGTGGTTTTAAGGTCACTGGAACTCTCAGACATCTGCACATCTGTAGATCAAATGTTTTGTGAGCTTCAGCTGACAGGTGTTCAGTTTTAGGCACTATCATGATATAAGAAAATTAAGATAATGCATATGGATGAAACACAAATGAATATGGAAAAATTCTTCATCAATGAAACTTGTGGAAGCTGTGGCAGTGAGGAGACCTGCTTTTATGTTACTGGTACAAACTTCATTACTTCATCTGTAGCACAGAAGATAGCTGTTTGTACCACATACTAACTTTTCAAATGTCAGATTTACTTAAATCTGTAGATGAAATTTTGCAGATAAATCAGAGGTAGAGAATGACCTATATGGAGTCACCATCATCTTCTAGCAACTCAATGTAACACAAATCCTGGCTTCCTACCGCATCTGGAAAAGGACACCTCCAGCAGATGTGACACCTACCAGCATTAAAAACATTGGGAATTTCCTATCTCAGAGCCCTAACTAGTATCATAACCTTCGGCACCTGAACATTCCTGATGGCAGCACTGTGATCAGGAAGCAAATTAGCTAGAAAAGGGAAATATTGTCAATAATTGTTAATTATTATCCCATTATGTAAGGAAGCAATCATGCAATGGAAATGTATGTACAAGCCTGGAGGATAGAAAAGGCTACAAAGAAGCTTATGAACATAAATCATTCCAGATACAGGAGGCTAAGAATAAATAAGAGGCCAAATACTAACATTAAGGGACATATTGCACTCATGAATACTTGGCTTGTTTGAAGAGAATGCCCACTGGTGAAAGAGTAACAATCGCTTTAGTAAATTGTTGAGCCGCATGTAGTGGGGAATGTAGCAAGAAAAGTAAGTGGATAAATTGCAGCCTCTAAGGTCAGCAACACAATGTATTTTTCTCCTCAGTATTTAACAATAGCACATCGAAGTATTGTGAAGTTTTCTGGCTGTTATGAGATTAAATGTGGAATAGTCCTTCTTTTACCTCTCTCTCTCTTTCCTGACTTTTTTTCTTTTGATGAAGATCCTTAGCTGGAGTAAAGCCTTACAAGCATGCTCTTCCTTATGGAGCTACTTCATGTTATGTAAGTTGATAAGGTGGTCATGTCAATGGAAGCATAATTTACGTTGGAATATTGTGGTACTGATTCCAGCATGGATTTACTTTTTTTGAGGATTGTATCTAGAATTAGTTATTTATTTCAATATATATAGTTTAGAAGTGAGCAAATAACATCTAAAGTAACTTGACGTGTTTTTTTTTTTTTTTTTTTTTTTTGGTTTTTGTTTTTGTTTTTTTTCTACTCCTTAGGAGAATATGTAATGATATAACTTTCCATGAAGCACTACATGCCAATAACTCTTAGTCTTTAGCTCTTCAAGAAAATAAACTCTGAAAATATTTTCAAATATTACCTGAATCTTTTATTTAATCCATCAAACTCACATACTGAAATCAACAAAGATGACAAACTAAATACCTAAGTAGTTGAAACAGGTCTTTTTACCATTTTTGATGACTGGAAACCAGTTTTTACTCAGTTTACCTTTTCAAGTTAATAAAACACCACTTTGGAGTTATACTTACTGAAGCTTACACTTAGATTTAAAATCTTACGCTCTGGTTCTAATAATATTTTTATTATTTTGTAAAGTGCCATTAATATTTACTCCAAGCCAGATTTTACTGCTTTTGATGGTGCTGAATAGCACTTCCTTGCCTGAACAGACAATGAGAATTCTCATACAGAGAAGTGTTATTTAGTGAGAGCGAGACGTATCGATAGACTAAGAAGAGTACTTGCCATTTAACAAGACGGTATATGTTACATGTTTAAACAGTGGTACTTTATACGAAGATGCATGCAACATTACTCCTCAGAAAAGTGTAAGAAGACAATGTTCTTTCAAGAGCATATAACCAATTTCAGGTGAGGATCACATGTTGCCACGGAAACCAAGAACTTCAATTACTTTGTGAAACTGCTAAACAGAACATACTAAACAGACGATTAAGAGCAAACTATGAGTTAGTCAAATATACATTCCAAAACAACTTGTTTGCCAAGTGGAGACCCCAGCTAATCTATGCCAAGCCTTCATTCAGGAACATGCAATATAACTCCATACCCTCACCTTTGTATACTCACCTTTGCTGAACTGCTGGCCCACAATGTATGATGGAATGCAAAAAGGAATTTGGCCTCAACATGGGATCCTTTGGTTGATAAATCTTCTCTGCTAACCATGAAATCAAAATGGAGTGGATGAAATCTAAGGTGTTCAGGCCTAAGAATAGCTACACTAGGTAAATGAACCATATCAAGTCATTGTCGTGGTTTAACCCGACCGGCAGCTAAACACCACGCAGCCGTTCGCTCACCCTCCCCCCTCCCTCTCTGGGACGGGGGAGAGAAATGGAAAGTGAAGCCCGTGAGTTGAGATAAAGACAGTTTAATAAGACAGGAAAAAAAAAATAACAAAATAATAATAACAATAATAATAATGATGATACAATGGTGATAATACGAAAGTAATAATAGTATGTACAAACAAGTGATGCACAATGCAATTGCTCACCACCCGCTGACCGATGCCCAGCCTAACCCCGAGCAGTCCGGCCCCCTCCCCCCGGCTAGCCACCCCTATATATTGTTTAGCATGACGTCAGATGGTATGGAATACCCCTTTGGCTAGTTTGGGTCACCTGTCCTGGGTCTGTCCCCTCCCAGCTCTTACTGCACCCCCCAGCCTGCCCGTTGGCAGGACAGAGCAAAGGCTGAGATGTCCTTGGCTTAGTATAAGCACTGCTCTGCAACAATTAAAGCATCGGGGTGTTATCAGCACTCTTCTCATTCTAAGCCAAAACACAGCATTCCACCAGCTACTAGGAAGAAAATTAATTCTGTGCTAACTGAAACCAGGACATCTATCCACCCCTTATTCCATACCATTTATGTCATGCTCAGGTTACACTCTTTTCCATACATTCTAATTAGTCACCTATAGTAATCATGGTAGTGATAACATACAGTATAATATACTATTTAACATGGTGCAATTCAGTTCATGGGCTATTCTCACCCAGTATTAAATCTCCTTGAGGTACACACCGGACCTCTCCGTTCTTTTGCATCACCCACCAAGTATATCCAGGTCCCTGAGCGAAAACAATTCCACGAATAGGTTTGCCTTTTCCTGAGGCAGGAGTAGCCCAGACTGTTTTACCCAGCATATTTTTTACATGCACTACAGGAACTTTATCCCCATCTACAGTACGTAACAGGTTTGATTGGGCAGGTCCAGCTCGGTTGGTAGATCCCCTAGTATTGACTAACCAGGTGGCCTTTGCCAAATGCGTATCCCAGTTTTTGAACGTCCCAGCGCCCATTGCTTTCAAGGTAGTCTTTAACAGGCCATTGTATCGTTCAACTTTCCCGGAGGCTGGTGCATGATAGGGGATGTGATACACCCATTCAATACCATGTTCTTTGGCCCAAGTGTCTATAAGGTTGTTTCGGAAGTGAGTCCCATTGTCTGATTCTATTCTTTCTGGGGTGCCATGTCGCCATAGGACTTGCTTTTCAAGGCCCAGGATGGTGTTCCGGGCGGTAGCATGAGGCACAGGATATGTTTCCAGCCATCCGGTGGTTGCTTCCACCATTGTAAGTACGTGGCGCTTGCCATTGCGAGTTTGAGGGAGTGTGATGTAATCAATCTGCCAGGCCTCTCCATATTTATATTTCAGCCATCGTCCTCCATACCAAAGAGGCTTTGACCGTTTGGCTTGCTTGATTGCAGCACATGTTTCACAGTCATGAATAACCTGTGCTATAGCGTCCATGGTCAAGTCCACCCCTCGATCACGAGCCCATCTGTATGTTGCATCTCTACCTTGATGGCCTGAGGTGTCATGGGCCCATCGGGCTATAAATAATTCACCTTTATGCTGCCAATCCAGGTCCACCTGAGCTACTTCAATCTTAGCAGCCTGATCCACCTGCTGGTTGTTTTGATGTTCTTCAGTAGCCCGATTCTTGGGCACATGAGCATCTACGTGGCGTACTTTCACAGCCAGGTTCTCTACCCGAGCAGCAATATCTTGCCACAATGCAGCAGCCCAGATAGGTTTGCCCCTACGCTGCCAGTTGTTTTGCTTCCATTGCTGTAACCATCCCCACAGGGCATTTGCTACCATCCATGAATCGGTGTAGAGATAGAGAACTGGCCATTTTTCTCGTTCAGCAATGTCTAAAGCCAGCTGAATGGCTTTCACTTCTGCAAACTGACTCGATTCACCTTCTCCCTCAGCAGCTTCTGCAACTCGTCGCGTAGGACTCCATACAGCAGCCTTCCATCTCCGATGCTTCCCCACAATACGACAGGACCCATCAGTGAACAGGGCATATTTCTTTTCATTCTCTGGCAACTGGTTGTACAGTGGGGCTTCTTCAGCACGACCCACCTCCTCCTCTGATGATATCCCAAAGTATTTGCCTTCTGGCCAGTCCATGATCACTTCCAATATTCCTGGGCGACTGGGGTTTCCTATTCGAGCCCGCTGAGTAATCAGTGCAACCCACTTGCTCCATGTAGCATCAGTTGCATGATGCGTAGAGGGGACCCTTCCCTTGAACATCCAGCCTAGTACCGGTAATCGGGGTGCTAGGAGGAGCTGCGCTTCAGTACCGACCACCTCCGAAGCAGATCGAACTCCTTCATATGCTGCCAATATCTCCTTTTCAGTTGGAGTATAGCGGGCCTCAGATCCTCTGTATCCCCGACTCCAAAACCCCAGAGGCCGACCTCGAGTTTCCCCAGGTTCTTTCTGCCAGAGGCTCCAGGTGGGGCCGTTCTCCCCGGCTGCAGTGTAGAGCACATTCTTTACATCTGGTCCTGTTCGAACTGGCCCAAGGGCTACTGCATGGACTATTTCCTGCTTGATTTGTTCAAAGGCTTGTCGTTGTTCAGGGCCCCATTCAAACTCATTCTTCTTACGAGTTACTTGGTAGAGTGGGTTTACAATCAGACTGTAATTTGGGATGTGCATTCTCCAAAACCCCACAACACCTAGGAAAGTCTGTGTTTCTTTTTTGTTAGTTGGTGGAGACATAGCTGTTATTTTGTTGATCACATCCATTGGGATTTGACGACGTCCATCTTGCCATTTTATTCCTAAAAACTGGATCTCCCGTGCAGGTCCTTTGACTTTATTTTGTTTTATGGCAAAACCGGCTTTCAGAAGGATTTGGACTATTTTCTTCCCTTTCTCGAAAACTTCCTCTGCTGTGTCACCCCACACAATAATGTCATCGATGTACTGCAGGTGTTCAGGAGCTTCCCCCTGCTCTAGTGCAGACTGGATCAGCCCATGGCAAATGGTAGGGCTGTGTTTCCACCCCTGGGGCAGCCTATTCCAAGTATATTGGACTCCCCTCCAAGTGAAGGCAAATTGTGGCCTGCACTCTGCTGCTAGAGGGATGGAGAAAAATGCATTAGCGATATCAATTGTGGCGTACCACTTGGCTGCCTTCGATTCAAGTTCATACTGAAGTTCCAGCATGTCCGGCACTGCAGCACTCAGTGGTGGCGTGACTTCGTTCAGGCCGCGATAGTCCACTGTTAGTCTCCACTCGCCATTAGACTTTCGCACTGGCCACATGGGACTATTGAAAGGTGAATGAGTCTTGCTGATCACTCCTTGGCTCTCCAATTGACGAATTAGCTTATGGATGGGAATCAGGGAGTCTCGGTTGGTGCGATATTGCCGCCGGTGCACAGTTGTGGTAGCAATTGGCACTTGCTGTTCTTCGACCTTCAGCAACCCCACAACAGAGGGGTCCTCTGAGAGACCAGGCAAGGTAGATAATTGTTTAATGCCCTCTGTCTCTAAGGCAGCAATACCAAAAGCCCACCGGAACCCTTTTGGGTCCTTGCAGTATCCTCTTCTAAGATAGTCTATGCCAAGGATACATGGAGCATCCGGACCAGTCACAATGCGGTGCTTTTCCCACTCATTCCCAGTCAGACTCACTTCAGCCTCCAATACAGTCAACTGCTGAGATCCCCCTGTCACTCCACAAATATAGATGGGCTCTGGTCCTTTATAGCTCGATGGCATTATAGTACATTGTGCACCGGTGTCTACTAAAGCCTTATACTTCTGTGCGCGTGATGTGCCAGGCCATCGAATCCACACAGTCCAATAAACTCGATTGTCCCTTTCCTCCCCCTGGCTGGAGGCAGGGCCCCCCTAATCCTGGTCAGAATCTTCCTCATTTCTGTGTTTGAAGGACTGTCTGCTGGAAGTTGGAGCAGCAAACTTTTCGGAGAATCCCTTTTTCCTGATTGTTTTCTTTTGCAACTCACGTACCCGTGCCTCTAGGGTCGCGGTAGATTTTCCATCCCACTTTCTCATGTCCTCTCCATGGTCTCGTAAGTAAAACCACAGGGTGGCACGGGGTGAGTACCCACCATATCGTCTTCCTTGTGTGGGTGAACGCCTACCCCTGACAGCTGAGACACTGCTTTGTACAGGTGCGAAGGAGAATAATCTCTCTTCAAGTTGGTGAACCTTTTCAGAAAGTTTCTCCCAAGTGTTCTCCTTTGGTCGGTGGGCACTGGTTGGTTCAGGTGGGGAGGACAATAGATTCTCTTCAAGTTGGTGAACCTTTTCAGAAAGTTTCTCCACAGCTGAGACGCAGGCCTGTAAGGAAGAGGAGAGACTTTCTTCGTACTGCCGGAGTTGTTTAGCCGCTTCACCCACTGTGGGTTCCTCATCCTCTTTCCAGGCCATTATTGCCAATGAGCTGGCATATGATGATGGTGCACTCCGTACAAACTTCCGCCACATGGGTCGTGTACACTTGACTTCATCTGGATCTGTGGATGTTTGTTTGAGGTCTGGATCCTCATAAATCACTTCCCGTACGGCTAATTCCCTCAGGTACTGGATTCCCTTCTCCATAGTGGTCCACTTGCCTGGTAGACATAAAATATCTTCCTTGAAGGGATACCTTTCCCTCACAGCTGAGAGGAGACGCCTCCAGAGGCTGGTGGGTCGTGCTCCATCTGCAATTGCTTTGTCAATGCCGGCGTCTCGAGCAAGGGATCCCAGCCGTCTAATTCCACACAATTGGCTCCAGAGTCCCAGCACCGGAGCAGCCAGGTGACAAGCTGCTCACCTATACAGCGACCAAAATCTTTTCGCACATCTCGTAGCTCGCGCTCGTTTAGGCTTCGGGTAGTTACTGTTGCTCTTTCGGCATCCTCATCTTCCTCCTCCTGAATCCTTGACGGCCCAGCGTCGTCATCATCTTCGTCATCTCTATACTTAGTTTTGGCAGAAGCCTTACCTGGATTGGCAGAAGACTCTCTGCGTTCTAAACGACTTGAATTTCTATACCATATTTTCACCTTCTCTACAGGGGCAGCTTGCACTGCTACTGCTCGTTTCTCTGACTTTGTTACAGGGTCTGCCACAGGGGTTGGAATGCCCTCTGCAGGGTCAACTTGCACTGCTACAGCTCGTTTCTCTGACACGGCCACAGGAGCTGGAGCGGCTACAGGAGCTGGAGCAGTTGCAGGAACCGGAGCTGTAGCGGCTACAGAAGCTGGAGTTGGAGCTGGAGCAGTTGCAGGAGCTGGGACTGGAGCAACAGTAGGAGCTGGAGCTGGAGCAGTTGCAGGAGCTGGGACTGGAGCAGCAGTAGGAGCTGGAGCTGGAGCGGCTTCAGGAGCTGGAGCTGGAGCGGCTTCAGGAGCTGGGACTGGAGCAGTTGCAGGAACTGGGACTGGAGTAGCGGCCGGAGCTGGAACTGGAGCGACTGCAGGAACTGGGACTGGAGCAGCTGCAGGAGCTGGAGCTGGAGCAGCTTCAGGAGCTGGGACTGGAGCAGTTGCAGGAGCTGGAGCTGGAGCGGCTGCAGGAGCTGGGACTGGAGCGGCTGCAGGAGCTGGGACTGGAGCGGCTGCAGGAGCTGGAGCTGGAGCAGCTTCAGGAGCTGGGACTGGAGCAGTTGCAGGAGCTGGAGCTGGAGCGGCTGCAGGAGCTGGGACTGGAGCGGCTGCAGGAGCTGGGACTGGAGCGGCTGCAGAATCCACCGTAGGGGTCACAGTGGCCGTTGGATCTGTCACAGGGTTTGGAGTGGCCGCAGGGTCTGTCACTAAGTTGACAGCAGTATCAATGGCAGCTCGATAGGCATGAGCCAGGCCCCAGCACGTTACAATGATTTGTGTTACTTTGGAACTGCCAGAATCATTACACCTTTTTTTCAAGCATTCTGCCAGTTTTTGAGGATTTTGCCATTGTTCAGGGGTGAATTTCCAACACACTGGGGGTGCCAACTGCTCTAGATGCCTGCCCATATCCACCCATACTCCCTGCCACCCACAACTATACTGCCTCCGGGCAGATCTCCGGATGAGCTTCATAAGTAGTTGTTTAACTTTAAGCAGAATCTGAAGTGCATTCATGAGGCAGAACAACAAGACTATGGTATTCTGAGTATTCCAGAAATATTCAATATCTTGGAGAGCTATTGTGACAAGCTCAGGGGATAAGAGGGTGGTGAAGGAGGAAGGCAGAGTGACCCAGGAGGATACAGGGGTGGTGAAGGAGAAAGGGAGAGTAAGCAAGTAAGGAAAAATATCCTCCCCTTTCCCCTCCACAGATTGACTCTCTAATGGAGAAAAACAATAGGTATAATTGCTAATAGTTCCCAAGATGCTGTTTCCAAAGTACAGAGTCCACGATGTTACTGAGTATAAATACCAAGTTAGAGTCATGACCAGATATCTTATCGTCTCATAAGCCATTGCTATAACACTTAGTACCATAATGGTCTGAAACCAGGGCCCGGAGAGGAGAAACAACACTACAGAGAGCAAATACGGAAAATAATGTACTATAATACTCAATTTGGAAAACAGGCGCAGCAGAGTTGTGATTAAAGCAATCAGCATCGTGACAGGTGACTATTAAGCAGGTCTAATCCTTACACCAATTTTAGTTTAACACACTCTGATCAGATCTGCCGTTATCTCAACCTTTCGGGCCCCACGTTGGGCGCCAAAAAGACTGTCGTGGTTTAACCCGACCGGCAGCTAAACACCACGCAGCCGTTCGCTCACCCTCCCCCCTCCCTCTCTGGGACGGGGGAGAGAAATGGAAAGTGAAGCCCGTGAGTTGAGATAAAGACAGTTTAATAAGACAGGAAAAAAAAAATAACAAAATAATAATAACAATAATAATAATGATGATACAATGGTGATAATACGAAAGTAATAATAGTATGTACAAACAAGTGATGCACAATGCAATTGCTCACCACCCGCTGACCGATGCCCAGCCTAACCCCGAGCAGTCCGGCCCCCTCCCCCCGGCTAGCCACCCCTATATATTGTTTAGCATGACGTCAGATGGTATGGAATACCCCTTTGGCTAGTTTGGGTCACCTGTCCTGGGTCTGTCCCCTCCCAGCTCTTACTGCACCCCCCAGCCTGCCCGTTGGCAGGACAGAGCAAAGGCTGAGATGTCCTTGGCTTAGTATAAGCACTGCTCTGCAACAATTAAAGCATCGGGGTGTTATCAGCACTCTTCTCATTCTAAGCCAAAACACAGCATTCCACCAGCTACTAGGAAGAAAATTAATTCTGTGCTAACTGAAACCAGGACAGTCATTTAACAGTCTGTTTAGCTTAGTACACTCTTCTTCGTGGTGTCCAGTAGACACTGAATATGAAAAAGTATACGAACAAAACAGTATAAAATGATATTTTCTCCCATTCTTATTCCCAGGTTCTGGAAATTGTTGGTATAAGAATTTCCTGAGACAGGTGTTATAACCTCATCTTTGTGTTTAATACTCCTTGAAGAATTTTCTTGCATGAATAAATCTATTTACTTTCTTAACTATTTATAATTCTGATCCCTGTAATATCCTGAAGCAATGAAATGTGAAGAGAATACTGCCTTCCTTTAGTTTAAAACTCTTGCTCAGTCACTGCATTGGGTCCCCTCTAGCCCTTTCATTGTGTGAAATGGCAAATGTTCTCTGTTCACCTTCATGCCAGTCATGGTATTTTTGCTGGCTCTACTACGTCTTTTTTTTTTTTTTTTTTTTTTTTTTTTCCTGTATTGAGATCTCTGACCTTCTAATTTGTCCTCATCTGAAATCTTCTTCTTATCTTTCGTTGGCCTTATTTAACTGCTCCCTGCCATTATAGCAAGTAATGCTGCTTTCTCTCTCTGTCTTTTTCCCTCCACTATTTTTCTCCCACTTCTTTCTAGTAGGCAGTTTCACTGTTTGCCTGATGCTGAGCACTGAATTATCACTTTCAATGAATTCCAGGATCTTTTTTTTTTTTTTTTTTTTTTTTTTTAGCAGTAAATGTTAACTTAAGGACCAACACTGTACATGTCTAACTAAAGTTATATTTTCCTTGTGCTTCAGATTGTATTTACTGACATTGAATTTCACCTGATGCTTTGTTTCTCAGTTACTTAGCATTAAGAGCCCTCTGCAACTCTTAGATTTCAATTCTTATTTTCACTGCCCTGGGCAATTTTGTTCCACATCTTATATGAATACCCTGAAAGGTATTGGGGCCACTTATTTTATCTTTCTACTGTAAAAATTATCAAATTATAGCTACTTCTTCTTTCCTGTCTTTTATGACCTCTCATGAGACGGTCCTTTCTTATGCCCTATGTCAATGTGTCTTCCAACAAACAGCTGGATAAACGGCTCTGCAAATCAGATCAGCAGGAATTGGACAATGCAATGGGAAGCCCTCATGTGCTCTTGGGGTCTTCAGGAAGCTGAGAATCTGTACCAGTAGCCTAGAATAAACTCAGGAAAAACAAACAAAGAAACAAAAAAACCCCTCTCCTCAGCAGTGACACCATGGACTACAAATGGAAGACAGAGATATGAAAATGAAGTCCTTCAGCACTGCAGAGGGATTCAGCACAAGATGGTAAAACACAACATAAGGAAGTTCTAGGCAGGGATTTCCAGAAAAAAAAAAAAAAAAAAAAAGTCCTTATGAATAAAATGAAGAAACCTGCACCTGATTTTTGTGATAGTGGCCTTGCATTTGGGAGAAAGCCAGGTGAGAACTGTTCTAGTTGCACTCCTCATGTGCAGATCAACAACTGTATTTAGGCCTGTGTACAGCTAGCAGGGGCATGGAAAGATGGTTTGCATTTGTGGGATGTGACGAGTAAAATAATTCATACAGCCTCCTCACCGTTGCAACTTTTTCTGTTGCTTTTCTCTGATTCCTGGGAGCAGGATAACTAGTAGGCGATGAAATGCAGGATCAGGTTGTGCCTGGGAGCTCTTCTACCTCTTGGGCCCCTAAGCCTTTCTTGCAGTTTACAATCACACAGACACTTGACATAGAAAAAGATGTTTGGGGAGAGGTAGCAACATGTCTTCAGAAAAAAACAATCCTGCTTTACAAACTGCTGTTTGCTCAGACTGAGACCCCTGAAAGAGAATCCAGAAGCAGGCTACAGTCTGAGTTAACTGACATATAAGTCTACAGATGGTTTGAGGGCTGAAATCCCTTGTAATGCATGATAACATGGAGCACTGCTTCATTATTAAGTGCCCAATTGGTTACATGGTAATTTTAGTGTGATAGTTTGAATCAGTCACTTTAAAAGTTTTAATTTTTTCCTTTAGCAAAGAAAATTCTTTCAGTTAGATTTTTTTTCTCCTCAAGGTCACTGATGAGTTGTTGACTTGTGAGGGGAAAAATGCGTATCTTCAGGTCACTAGCTTTCAGATGAGGCCATCTGCTTCAAATTGGTGGAAAAAAAAATGGTAGAGTCTCTTGCTGGAAATTAATAAATTGATTCAGACATGCTCAGGAAATTATATTGTGCCACAGGGAAAAATTTATTTATGACCTCATCTGGAAATCACCTTCTACCTCAAGTCACAAAGACTCTAGAAGTATGCTGGATAAAGACATTGGAGAATAGTTACATGGGAAATCCTGTCATTGGATATACCAGATAATGTAGGAAGGAGTCATTTGTATCTCTAAGTCTGGGATAACTGCAATTTGTAGCCATTAAAATCTTTTTCTATCTAGTCTCACTACAGATGCAAAACTTATTCCTATGCATGTCTCACCTTCCCCTTAAATTTTTGAAAGCTATCTGCTTTGATCTTTTAAAATAGGTCAAAGAAAGGATAGGTCAGGGCTTTTATTCAATTTTCCAGTCTATTAGGTGGTTTCATGTCCCCCATTGCACTTTAACTTGAGTGTCCCAAACCATCTCTGGAGAGAAGGATGTTGTTGCTTTCTCCATTTCATCTATGAAGATGAAAGGTCATACAGGATGTCTCTGACACTGAACAGATCACAGCCTGGGACTTCTGAGCTCTAGCTTAAACCTTTGGCCAATTGCCTATTCTGTTATTTGCAGATCCAAGAAGAATATCAGACTGGTGTAAGACTGAAAAAGGAAACTGAGTTTGTTTATATATATATATATATATATTTTTTTTTTATTTTTTTTTTTCCTAGTGCATCTGTGCATGTCTTAGATTGTCTTATCTGGGGGCAGGGTAGTAAATATAATTTATCTAATTAAGTTATCCATTATGTTTGCAGAGATGTATGTATGTGTAAAGAAAATTAGTAGAACAGATTGATAGTAAATCCTCCTCTTTTGGTGTACATTGTTCAGAGTAGCAATGGTGAGCAAGCGTGACACTTTGAATAACAGTTGTGATTTGAAAAAAGTTGTGACTGCCCTGCTGCCACTGTTTTTCAAAAACATTCCATGAAATATTTAATAAGATAAAATATTAATGAATATTTGTAATTTAGCAGTGTCATTATGCTTGGCCTACTATGTCTGATGCTGTATATACAAGCAGGTAAAAGCAGTCCCTAGCCCAAATAGCTTAATTTAAGCAGACAAGAAGAACGCAGATGATGTGATCGATCTTATCTGTCAAGGAAGGTTGACAAGAGCATAGCCCACAGAAGAAATGACTGCAGATGTGCCCTGGTCACCAGCAGTCACTGGGTGAAGAACAGAGGGATGTATATATGTTGGCTGCACCAATTTCCTCCTCACCCCGATCCTTTTCCACTTAGATATTCCTCTCATTTAGTTTGTAGTGGAGAAGAAATCTCTCCAGCATCAAGCAGATTTTGGCAGTAGCAAAAATAAACCCCAGCAATTAAGAAAAACACCCAGAAAAAGACAGGCACTGTATACAGAAATAAGTGACAGCAGAATAATCCAGGCATGAATTACAACCTCAGTTGGCAGCAAAACTAAGGGAGTGGAGCATCAATCAAAGCGAGAAGAGCCATGCCCCTTGGATGTGAGACTCCTGACATGACTAGCTAGTGCCAGACAAAGCTAGGCAGACAGCCATTCTCCTAGTAATGCATTCCTGTTGAATAAAGCCTGTATCTGTGGGCTAATAGCTTGAAATTGCTCAGAGATTTAATAAAAGCTCTGAGGAAAAAGGGAAAATAATAGTCATTTAGATAAATGATAGGACTCTACCCAGAACAAAGGCATTTAATACAAATGTGTTATCATCAATGGTGGCATGTGTACTCTGCTGTAATTAGACATTTTCTACTAAGGCATCACAAAGCCAGCTGTTTGGCCCATTGTATGTGCCTCCATTCTTCAAGTCTGTGTTGTGCGCACTAGTCATAAAGCACAAAAGACTGGTTTCATAACAAAAATATGAAAACATGCAAACATACACACAGGAAAATGGCAGGGGGATCAGGCTGGCAATCACAAAATGAGCTGATTATAGACTGATAATAATAAAAGCATAATTGTTAAATTACTGCCAGATGGACCAGGTACTCATGAGACACCTGTTTTACTGTGGTGCGAAGCAGCTCCATCCAGACAGCGTACAGTTGCAGCATGGATGTATTCAGACAGTTGTGTTGAGACTACACACAAGTTATGTAGATTAGGTACCAGACGAGTGTGGGGTGAACTATGTCTGCTTTAACAAGAGTGTAGTTTTAAAACTTATTGCAGCTTGGAGATTTCCTACTGTGCTGGGCAAGTTCCACTAGCTAACCCTGAGTTCTTGTGAAAACAATGCCTATTTTCAGAGTGAGGTTTTGAAATTGCAATGACTCATACAGAGCCTAGGAGGTTTGATGCATATAGGATTTAATACATTTTGGCCTCGGTTCTTGTCTGGTGTAACCTGTCAAAACTAATCTGATTTATACAATACAAGGATTTCTCTTGTCATATTTCTGAATATAATAGAAAAACATTGATATGAATATGATCTGTCTAAATGCAAAACACTTAAATATACTCCTGAATACTTACAGGATATACAGGTAGATTGCATCTACTAGTGAGACCCTGCATATAGAGACTGTAAACAACATTGCTGAGTTGTATACAACAGAGCAACTGCAGAGGAGAACACCCACTGAGCTCCTGAGTATAGCATGCTCATCCTTTGAATCCACTGATATCATATCAATCTTTGTAAAACACAGAAATACAGAAGACTTGGTGGAGGAAGGTCAGGCAAAGGTGAAAATACTTTCAGCAAATTCTTGTTGTAAGAAATGGTTTTCTGGTCTCAAAATATGCACATCATTATTCTCTCTTAGATGCCCTGAAAGATGTCAGTACTTCTTTCTTTCTTTCTTTTCTTTCTTTCTTTCTTTCTTTCTTTCTTTCTTTCTTTCTTTCTTTCTTTCTTTCTTTCTTTCTTTCTTTCTTTCTTTCTTTCTTTCTTTCTTTCTTTCTTTCTTTCTTTCTTTCTTTCTTTCTTTCTTTCTTTCTTTCTTTCTTTTTTTAACTGTTAAAACCTTACAGTCCTCAGAAGAGCATGTGCTGATAATCTGAGGTGTAAGAAATTATAATAAGGTTTCCTGTATTTTGTTTTCTTCAGGGTTGACTAATAAAGGAAGTATACAATTATTAACGTCACATGTAATTAATGATACAGTGCATGCCATCACCTCAACTACCTTCAGGGAGGGCAGGAGGGAAGTGAAGCAGAAAAGTGATTTGTGTTCTTTGCCATATGGATACCAGTCAGGAGCTTTGAAAGAAACATACACTGGTACTAATGACCTTGGCTCTTGGTTTGCGTAGTTATGTGGTGGAATGACATGTGGTAAGATCTGGAAAATCATGGGGCAATATTCTCTGTTTCTTTCCTTTTATTTTTATTTTTTTTTATTATTTTTCTATTTTCATTATTTTCATGTTGCATCTAATTATTATTAGGAAAAATAATTAGGGGATAAAGGTTACAATTTTAAAGAAATGATTTTGCAAATAAACCTTCTTTCATTCATGGATATTATTCTGTCTCAGTGCAGCCTGACCAAGCTTCTATCTGCTAATGCAGAGTGAGCCCTTGAGAACCTTGAAGCCTGTGTTTTAGACCACATGCTCTACTTTTCTGAATTTCTTGAGAAATAAGCTAGGGTTTAATTTAACAGTTTGCTCTGAAGTGGAAATTTTCACTTAGGTGATAGCTCAATACAACTCACAAATATAAGAATAGAAGTGGTACTCATATGAGTTATTGTAAGCAATGGGGATATGTCAGCTATTAAAGACTGATTACAGATTACAGACTAGAAATTAAAGAGGTAGGGAAGAAATGGACTGACATAGAAATAACAGGTTGGAGTGAATTTTGATCCTCAGCTACTGAGTATTTGTGAAAGTATTGCAGACTGATCTTGAGTCAAGTCTGAAATGGAAATAGAATGGAAATAACTAAGCTGGGTAGATGTACATATATCAAAGTGAGTGTATACATATACAAGTACTTTGGAAGTGACCAAGGTTAAAATGTCTCAGGAACTGGTGACCAAGCAGCATTTGGGTGATTCAAGTGAATTATCCTTAGCAAGCATTAGGGCTTATACTGGCTTCTTCAGACACATTTACTGCTCTCATGTGGTCATTTGTAGTGAACCCATTGATCTCTGAAGAAGATCAAAGGAGATCATCAAGTTCTGGCTCTTCTAAACTGTAGACTTATTGACATGTTTTCTGAAAGTGAGAATAAAAATAAATAAATAAATACATTTAAAGAACACAAAACACCTTTATATTTCACATACATAAATGTTTTTATGATACAGGTAGAAAGAAAAGAAAAAGCATGGAAAGTGAAAAGAGGAAATTATTAACAAACCAGGATTATGTAAATATTGTTATAGGCAATGGTTAAGTTGGCATGCTAATTTATCTTCCTATCGGTGGTATTTTAATTGTCCTTATGTTGTAGCAGCCTCAGAAGTGTACAAGTAAATCCTTAAGCTGGATCTTTGATTCTGTGGTGTTATTGTATTTCTTCTTGAGTTTGAAAAACCTAAAAAGCTCTATATTATGCAGAGCTGATAAATAAAAGATGAATAGTTCACCTATGTATAGCTTACATGCAGTAGTTTTACTGGCTGTATATAATAATTTTATAACGATCACCACAGCAGTAGACATTCTTATAATAGTATTTTTTGAACTGTCCACAACTGGCAGAGTATTAAAAAAACCTTCCTCATATTAGAAGAAGAAAGAGGATGGAGGAAGTTATGTTCCTAACTGAACCAATTGCTAAATTCTAACCATTTCTGGCAGTTACTTGTGACCTAGCCTTGAAATCTCCAGATGTCTACATTTCTGTTATTTTCACTGTGCATGCTTGTATACTTATGCTTATTTAAATAAGTGCTTAGGTATCAATAAGTGCTTAGGTATCAATAAGTGCTTAGGTATCCATTTGCCTGTCTTTGCTTCTGGGACTGAACTTGTGTATGTGCTTTGAGCATGCTGAAGGAACAATCAACAGGAAAAAATGCCTTCCAGCCTCTTACACTTTGTGATATACAGGTAAATATAACTTTTTAGCCTATTTTACAACAGACAATTCAGGACCCTCCAGAGGGGTCCAGAAGCCTGTTATATAGGATATTCTGAGCTTTGGTGCTCCCAACCTCTCTTCCTTGCAGTTCCTTCTCTTCCTACAAAGCAGAGTTTGATATGGGGAATTTTGCCTGAGAGAATACTCCCAAAGTCATTAAAATCCCTAATGTTCCCCCCTAGTGACACTAGCTCAGAGTTCCTGCCCAGTAGATTGAATGGATGGGGCTGTATGATTTTTTTATTTATTTTTCTGTGGACAGATCTATATCAATTCTAAGTTAGGAAGTGTTTGCAAGTTATCTGTTCTCCCTAACAAGGCCTAACAACCTTCTGTAATCAGCAAGGAGAATGGGAAGCACCGCTTCTTTGCAGGAGCCTAGAGACAGAACAAACCAAAGAAGTCATGCTTATAACAAAATTTGCTCACACTGGATTTTAGGAGAGTATTTAATATGTAGACAATCCTGAGTCTGTATTTGAAAAGTTATGTGCTGCTGTTTGTTTAATAACTTTTGCCTGTGGCTTTAGAGTCTTTAGGTAGAAAATAGCTTTGTTTTTCAAAGATTTTGAAAGATAGCAGCAGGCTGCCTCAGGTGAGAATTAACCCACACAATACCAAGGGTACTGCAGAATCAAAGGAACATGAGAAACAGACTCTTTCACTTCATTTATAGACTAGCATCATAGGATCATCTGTAATGAGAAGAAATATAACTGTTCTCTGGGGGCAATAAAAAGCTTCAAGGTGAAACCTTTATGGAGACCTTGCAAGATACACTTTTATCTTTATATTTATACAGTATATTATACCAAACAACCATGTTCCTGTCTTGAAATCTCTCCTTCTTTGCTATCTGACTTATCCTCCGTTTCTTCCTAGACCACTACCTACAGTAAATGGCAGAGAATGAGAACTTGTTGCTATTCCTCTTAACAACCTGATAGAAACAACACCAACACCTTGATGCTGTGCAGTTCTGTGGCATGGAATATACAGTTCTCTGTTGATTCCATAGAAATACAGAACTGGTTTTAATTTCTACAAAACTTCGTTAGCTTCATCCTCAGTCAATCCTGCAGAGATTTTCAATACTAAGAACAGTGTTATGATAAGCATATAAAAAAATTGCATCAGAAGGGGTGAATTCAGACAGCTTTAGATTTTACTCTCAGCTGTTTGTATTGGTAGAGAACTAAAAAGGAGACATTTGTGTTTTTACCAGGGCTGTAACAGCATTACAGACTGAGGAACAAAAAGTATAGCACCACCTTTCAGAGAAGATGCATTAGCATTAATTCCTTACCACTGTGGATGTAAATATCCCAAATTTGGCACAGCATACACATTATACCAAGAATTTATTATTTTCTTTTTCCAGCAGTTTCATTTGTGAAGTTCTTTTTCATAATTACCCTAGATGGACACGTAGTATTGCTTTGCATCATCCCAGAGCTGACTGCATTTTTGTGGTGAAATCCATGGTGTTTCACACACAGCTGGATTCTGCCTTAGGTACCTTAGATGCAGTAGAAGAAGTGTGAAAGCACCACACAGAAACTGGCATCTTTCTGCTAATGAAAATCAGAAGTGGGGCTGGGCTTTCCTTTTACAACACTTGATGTCTTTCAGGGCTTGGTGTAAAGTGTGCATCTGTGATAGAAGGCAGGGGACCCCTGTGAACAAAATAAACTGCCCCATCCTCCTTCTTTTGTGTAGCAGTTACGTGGGGAAGGAGGGTCAAGTGTTTGGGATTCTGGTTGTTCGCAACACAGAAAGCACATCCATACTTTCCCACTTTGTACCTGGAACCGGGTCCTTCCCTGCTAGGTCAGAATCTAGTCCCTACTTTGTAAATCTGTCCAAGCATGAAAAAATCTGTAAAGCTAGGAAACAAACAAGCAAACAAAAAATAACTCCAAGCTAAAAATAAAAATAAATAAAAATAATAAAAAAAAAAACAGCTGATATTTGTACATCTTATTTACTACTATTTAGTAGAAAGGGGGAAAAGCATGAGGCAGGCAGCTCTGCTTTTCTGCTTGTTAATTTTTCCACTGCCACTTTGTGTCAAGGATCTCAAAGGGCTGAACCTTTCAGCAGAGAGCTTTGGTTTGCGTTCCCCACTGACTGCTGATCTAATTGCCTTCCAGCCCCGGCCACAGGAGAAGCAGTTTAGCATGAGGACCCAAGGGCTTAAAAAGCTACAGATAATGATGACACTCACATTGGTGCTGAAAACAGGAACTCCCATATGTCGTTAAGAGCACTGGAGTTCAGTTCTACTCTGCTTCCCAGATACAGCCTGCCTCAGAGACGATGCAGTTGTCTTTATCTGGACAAAGAATCTTTTCCTCTTATGACAAAAATGACATCCACATCGACATATCTTATTAAGGACACAGCTTCCAGTCTAAGAAGACATGCCTTTGTGAAGAGAGGTTGTCATGGTGCTGTGTGCAGTGCCTGGAAATCAGGTTTGCTGAGGATTTATTGTAGCTGAAACAGACAAGAACTCACATGGTCCCTCATTACTTCTTGTCAGCAAGTCAGCCTGGGGTTGCAGATTGAAAGAGGAGAAGCTTCAGACTTAGAAGCCCAGAGCTGCTAATGATAAATTGCAATCTGCCATGTGCTTCTTGTACAAGACAAACACTTGTGGCATCAAAAAGCAGAGAAAAGCTTG
Source organism: Aythya fuligula (assembly GCF_009819795.1). Classification (NCBI taxonomy): domain Eukaryota; kingdom Metazoa; phylum Chordata; class Aves; order Anseriformes; family Anatidae; genus Aythya; species Aythya fuligula. Next base: position 34,886,014 of record NC_045561.1, read on the forward strand.
AAAAACTGCAGCAGATGTTTGTGCTTTGCACTGGTGTGGACATGGAAGGAGTCATGACAACACTGCTGGTACCAAAGCACATCACAACAGTCTTCTACAGCTCTGGGATTTGTTGAGGCAGGTACCAGAACTGGCAGCAAGAAGAGTTGTCAGCATTTCTTCTCTCTTTCTCTCCAGCTGGCTGGAGCTAGTGGCTGGGAAAAGGTTCCACCTCCCTTAGGGGGAGGCACATGCTTGCAGATGTTCAGCTGGGCTCCAGGATGCTCTGCTGCTGTGGGGTCTCTGTGTGCTCTACAAACAATAAAGGCGCCACATGTCAGCCTGCTCTAGTGCTGCTACCAGAAGCAGGCAGGGCATGCAGCAGGATCCCTCTAACCTGAAAGAGAAGCAGGCAGGGCATGCAGCAGGATCCCTCTAACCTGAAAGAGAAGCAGGAGTGACAAAATATCTCCAGAGGATGCAAAATGTATGTCTTACCCAAAATGATTAAAAAAAAAAAATGTCTTGGGCATCAGAACTTGTGGGATCAGTCTCAAAACAACATTTTATTACAATACAGCAACTAGGTTAGTTCCACTCATCATCCATATTTTGAATCTTGCAGTTTGTGTTTTCAGGATTGGGGGTGGGGGCAGTGTTTGTCAACAGTGAGGGCTAAATGTCATATTTTCCACACTCTTAAATGTCCTAGAAAATTCTGGCTGTTGGTCTACGAGAAAAGTATTAGTTTTTATTGTTTTAACAAAAATGTTGATCTTCAAAAAAAAAAAGAAAGTGAATTTTAGATCTGAAAAAATTTGTTGTTGAAGAAGACAAAGATTGTATTGAAGCGGGTATTGAACATATCTGTGAGATCTGAAGAACATAAAGTTATCTATGAATAGCTGAAAAAAACAGTGTCAGAAAACAGAGATGTCCTACAGATGTCAGAGCTTCAGGGAGAAATGCTTAAACTGAGAAGGAACTCTCCAGAAAAAGGGGAAAAAATACTGTAACAGAAGCATAGGGAAGAATTTCCATCTTGGTAAAAATCAACAGTTTTCAAGTAGTCTGTGATGCTCATTTTATGGTAAAGATAAGAGCAGATGAATATAGGGAAATGGGAATCTTCCCAATTTTCTGACACAAATTTTGTGTGAGAATTCTTCCTAATGAAGTTCAAATTTTCTTGTGAGAACTTCAGTTTTGTCACAGTACTTTTCTTTCTTAGTAAGGTAAGCAAGGAAACAGCTCCCTGTCTGCTTGCCTGAAATATGTGAATTTCCTTGGCAAATGTTTGTTTTGGACTTCTATATGGGTCCATCTCCCTTTCCTACAAGTGGGTGATGAGGGAAGTACAGAGACCGGCAAAGAACCAGACAGTGGAGGAAATGGTGAATTTAGGCACTGGAATAGAAGCCTGAGAAGTTCTTTCTACATTGTTCAGAAAAAAAGAAAAAAAAAATCTATTTATTCTGTCTTATTTTATGAAATTCCAGCCTGCGAAAACTGTGTACTTGTTTGCTTTCCATTTTAATTCATGTGGCTTCCAACTCTCCCAAAGGCATTCTCTGAATCTATTCAGCTTTAATTATAGATTGCCTTGGTCAAGTGATTGATAATGACAGGATGTGAGAGGTGGATGCTGTTGGCTGCCTTGCATTTAAGAATCTGGAATCTGACAAAGCAGGAATAAGAACAGGAGAAATCATAATTGATAGGATGGCCTAAATAAAAGTTATTTAATTTGTTTCTATTGTGGAAATTTTAAAACCTGTGTAAAATGTAGACCCATTTTCCACTTCATTAACCAGAAGAGAGATATATGTGAGAGCTGAAGCTGGGAGTTCTAAGAAAATGTGCAAAACTTGAATTTTTGCTCCTTAAATATCATATAGCTGTAACTACTTTAAGTCTTGTGGATGTGTTATTTATCTCAGTCATCCTCAGGATTCATTCAGCTGGTAGTGTGCAGTATGCCAGCATGCTATAGGCTAAGCTGATTAGAAAATGTGATTGTATTTTCCCTTCTTGTCAAATTTACTGAGGATAAATAGTTCTCCTCTTTAAGAAGAGAACCAAAATTTGAGATGATCCACAGAGAAAAGACTTCAAAATGCTGTGATCCTCTAAGTGATTTAAAGATCAAAGCCGAAATTTCTTTAAGTGGTATATTCTTTATTGCAGCGCTGGATGCACGGGGGATCCTTCCGCCTATTGTGCATGTTCGAAGTGACAAACTATCTCATATTTATACAGTGAAACAATAAATATTCTATTAGCGCCTATACATATTCATTACCTAACCCCGCCTACTCTGGCTTCGTATGCTAATTAGCTTATCAGTCCTTGCGCTTGCGCAAAGCCTTTCAAGAACTGTGGGCCGGGGTCTTCAGGATGTGGGCAGTGGTCTTTGGGAGGAAGGCCGTAGGTCTTCCTCGTAATGCACTTTTCACCTTTGCTTAATCAGTTGTTTTCCAAGCTGTAAAAATGCTGAGTTGGCTTTTGGTTTAACTGAGGGTCGGCAGATAACAGGATGTCTCAGTTAACAAGACATAACGGACAGTTGACTCAAGTTATCTCAAGTCACAGCCTGACTAACGGTTAACAGGATAACGGGATGTTTTCAAATAACAAGATGCTTAAACATAACAGAAGTTCAACAGATAACAAGATGTCGTTTACTTTGTCCTTGCTAACTTTTAACCACAAGTTTTATTCTATCCTAAAGTGAGTTTATACAATATCATAAGGACTACATAGCTTTTGTTATAATAATAACTGGGACTCCTATGTGTAACAGTTCTCAAACCCGGATACCAGCAAGGTCAGAGGCTTGGCTGTATATTCAGTTTAAGATTGATAATAATTTGATAATTATAATAAATTTTAATGCCTTCTCAATGGTGACTTTTCTCAACAGGGAACATTCTTGTAACATATTGCATTGGTGATATATGGCCTGTAAGGTAATTCTAAATACTAATGAAATAGGTGTGAAATACTTGGTCAGGATAAAAGAATAGCTATGAAGTTACACAAGTAAAAGGAACATCTTAGTCCAGATTTGATGCCTTGTGTCTCTGTGAGCTTTCCAATGCATATTCAAAATTTGCACTGGTGGTAGAGTCCAAACGCTTTTAAAAAATAAAAGTGAGAAAGGAGAGAGGAAGAAATTAAAATTAAAGGAACAACCTGTTATTATATCAGAGGATTAGTATTCAGGAGATCTGGCTTCTTTTTCCGGGCTGGACATGAATGTGCAATTTAAATATAAGCAAATAATTTCCCCCCGTACTAATATCAAGAACAACACTTTAGACAGTTGTTTTGAGTCTTAAGATATTGCTTTTTATAAAGAATATCAGTGCCATGAATGGGTGTCTCGCTTTATGTCACAAAGATACAATAACTGGTATTAAAGTAGAGAACTAGGACCGTATTTTTTCTTCACTGATAATCAGATATATAGTACAGATAGAACCAATATTAAGCATTAAGAAAAAGAAGTGCTGAGCATTAGTCACAGCACATTTTTCTGAATTATCCCCAGATTCTAGTATAACAATGAAGAAAATGGCAAAAGAAAACTGCCAGCTAAACTTCATCCTTAGATATAGGGAGCAGATTTCAGGGAAATTAGTAATGTACCCTGGGAATCTGCTTTTGAAGGTATTGAGGTCCGTTAGTGCTGGTCACTTTTTAAGAGCCATCTCTTAAGAGTACAGGAACAGGTGATTCCAAAGTGCTGGAAGTTAAGCAGGTGGCTGGCTTGGCTGAGCAGGCATCTTCTTAGTTAAGGTTTGTTAGGGTTTGGAACGGGTTGCCTTCTTCACCTCTGTCTTCAACACTAATGATGTTGGAGGACTGTGACTGTGGGAACAATAAACTCCCAGTTGTCTCTGAACTAATGTGGAATTTGCTTCTCCATGATGCATATATGCATAGATGCATATAAGTCTATGGAGCCTGATAGGATTCATTCCATGGTACTGAAAAACCTGGCTGATGTTATTGTGAAAACTCTGTTATTTTCCAACAGTCTTGGGAATCTTGAGAGGTCCCAGCTGACTGTAAGCTGGCAAATGTTGTTTACAATGGTCACAGCACCAAGCCTGTTGGAGTTCAAGAAGCATTTGGACTCAGACATAGGGTTTGATTTTGGGGTGGTTATGTGTAGTGCCAGGTGTTGGACTTGATGATCAGTCCCTTCTAACTCAGGGTATTCTGTGATTCTGCGATTCTAGAATTGATGAGAAGGATTTGAATGCCTTAATATATAATTATTTATTGGTTTATTGGCAACAGACCAACTTATCCGAGGTTCTTGTGCTTTTTATACCTACCCCTAGGGGCCTTAGGGATCCTGTCAACACAAGAGATCTCTTAAATTCCCCTCAGTGCAGTGAAATCAGTCAGCATTGCCTCTGTTCCTAATGCAGAAGACAACTAGTCATGCACATTTCTTCCCAGATAGATTATCCATCCTAATTAAACATTTCCTCTCCTGGGTCCTTGAACTTTCTAGTAGCTGAGAAGGGTAATTAATCTTGTAGGTACTATTGTTGAAACCCAAGACAAGTTTATTATGTTCCTTGAATTTCAAACTTATCATGCAACTAGGATTTGTCTATCTAAAATCCCAAGTGTCTTTGAAGCTTAAATAGTCAACGCATTTTCTGAGTGCTGTTCTGCTTTTGTGCCTTACCTAGGACTGGCAATCATGAGTTAAAATGATGTCTTTTATTCTGTGTGTTCTATCTTTTGAATTTAGGCTTGTGATTTTATTTAGGCTTCTGGAGGTGTCTTAAGCAAGTTTTATAACACCTCTTGACTTTAATTTGTTGTCTGAGGGTGAGGCTGATCAAATGTTTTCTTGTGTGGTTGTTTTTGTACTTTCTCCTTAGAGGAAAAAGACAATAAGCGTGGGAGGAAGAAAAGTTACATTAAATATGTTTCTGTAGAAAGTCTTGACCCTTTGGTATATAATCAGAAATACATATTTCAGGCAATGCCCCAAAGAATTTCCCTAAAACCTGCAGTTTTAACCCATAAACTGAGGTTAAAATTGACAGATTGCTTACATCCTTAATATTTATCTAGATTTGTAGTTTTTAAATCAGTTTTGGAAGTAATCCACTGTCTGAACTGCATATGTCATTGTGCTACAATCTTGTTTCTTAATAAGATAGGTATCTTTGGATGTAGAATTCCTTAGACATGTTGTACGGGTAGGGAGTCTGACTCATAAAAGAGTATTGAACCCAACCGAAAAAAAAAAAAAAGTCTTGTTTCCATTTTCAACTCTAATTTTCCCTAACTTTTGAATGCTTTGGGATTTTGGAGTTACAAATATATATATATATATAAATATATATATATATAAATGTTGCTTTTATCATCTATTACCCTGAAATGAATTTTTACCCTGAATATTTTCTGTCTTCCACCTGTTGTATGGCTTGTCTACTCAGATTGCAGAGTGTACCAAGCTCTCGATCTCTACCTGCTGTGTCTGGCTGCCAGGTAAAGAAGAACTACAAGCACACAATAACTGATTTCTAGAAAGGGACATCAAGATTGATGTATTTCACTGGGAAGCCCAGACAACTGTGGAGAATGGGTACTTTGACTTCGTGCTGTTGGTTCATGTTGTGGTTCATCCCAAGGTCATGCTCTCCCAGACATCTGTATTTTATTTATGTTAAATTGTGCCTGGGAAATCAATCTGAGCCTGAGATGAGGAACAGATATTTACCCTGGTATTTTCCATTTCTGCCCACTGTCTCTACTGGGAGGCTATCTGGAGTATGATAAAGTTCTTTTTCAGTCTAAATATCTGCATTTTTGTTAGGGCAGATTTGTACCCTGGTCTTGTTCTGACCTGAAGGTAGGACAGAGTCAAAACAGGTACACAGCAATGTTACTTGATTACACTTTTACAACATATATGTGATATGATTCATTATTCTTCTGTTATTCTAGTCTTAGACCTACAGATAGATTACATAAAGTGTCCTTAATTAAAGCAGAAATGAATTCTCATCACACATAACGGTTTCTTGGGAAGACAATCACCACCATTCTAAATGTCTCCCTCTTCTACTCTACTTCTTTCCCCCAGGTTTTATCACTGAGCACAACTCCACGTGGTGTGGGACATCCCTTTGGTCAGTTAGGGCCAGTTGTCCTGGCTGTGTCCGCCCCAACCCCCAGCTCCAGGCACACGCCCAGCCTGCCGGCTGGCAGGGCAGCACAAGGAGCAGAGACATCCTTGGCTCTGTGCAGGCAACGCTCTGCAACAGCTAAAACATTGGTATGGTATCACCACTGTTCCCATCAAAAATCCAAAACAGCATCACGTGAGCCTCTGTGAAGAAAATTAACTCAATTCCAGCCAAAACCATGACAATCTATCAGATTTTCTTTGCCATTCAATTAAGACAGAAGATTAGAACTGGAAATGTTCACAAACTGGCTTTATGCATCTTATCTGTTTTAAAAGGTTAAAAATGTTTTTCTTGTATATCTAAATGTTCTTCTTGTATACCTAAAGCAGTGGAGAGGGATATATTTTTCTGTGTATATGTACATATGTACTTAAAATAACCAGGAGTTGAAAGGCAAAGTATATTGTTTAATGAATATTACTTTCTATTCCTAAGCCAGCTGTGATCTCACTGCTCCTCCTTGTACTCTTCCAGTTTCTTTCTCTGAATGCATGGCATGATCATGTTAGTAAACTGTTTTTTAATTCCAAGCCTTCTCACAGGGGAGGCTGTAGACCCAGGGGACTCTCTCCTGTGCTTGTTATTTATCTATCTTCATGTTAATAACATGTGTTTACAACACACTATTAGGGGAATGAATGTCTATTGCATCTCTCAGTGTCCTACTCAGTATGTTATGTCTGTTTTTTGTTTGTTTGTTTGTTTGTTTTTTTTACCTCTTTCCTAAAATAATTTCTGTGTAAAGAAAATCTAACTTTATGCTGAAATTCATTCTTTTTCTGTTTGTTTGTTCTCAGAAAATAGTCATTTTAACAACCACTAGTGGGGCTGAAGATTTGAAACTAAAATTTATACTTCTGATAAATGTTGACATTTTGTCACAAGCTGGAGTTATTCAGGGTATCTAAGGATGGTAAACTAATTATCTCTTGCCCTTCTCTTATTAACATAAAAGATTAAATTAATCACATTCTGTTATAGCTGGCTTTAAGCATACAAACATGTACCCTTTTAAGGAGAGAGACAGAAATCAGTGGCTTTTATTCAATGTTTTTCTCTGCATGTCAAAATTTTCTTTAGAAAATTGGAAGTGATAAATTAGCAATTTTGCCTATCTTCTATTCATTTTATTATTTCCATATTCTTTGTCTCAAGATTGTCTTATCTTACAGCCTTTTTTTTTTTTTTTTTTTTTTTTAATAAATCACTGTTACATGAGTTTTATTTTATTTGTTTATTTATTTTACATTTTTGTCTGTGTTCCGTGCAATGAAAGGACTTCTACATGGCAGCAGACCTATCTTGAAAACTAACAACAAATGAAAGATATCTATGATAGTGTAAGGGGCTGCAATCACAATGTAATCTCTCTGTAAACCTTTGAGCTAGCTAACCCTAACTCAGAGGAAGTTGTGCCAGACCATTATGTGGTCACAGATGCGGGACCAAAGACTCGGGAGGAATTGGGAAGATTTTCTCCCAGAAAACAAACCACATTTCTGGAACTGTTGGAGGATTTTTATTTTATATTTATTTTATTTTATTTTATTTTATTTTATTTTATTTTATTTTATTTTATTTTATTTTATTTTATTTTATTTTATTTTATTTTATTTTATTTTATTTTATTTTATATTTTTAGCACTGACTTTAGACAGAATTATAGTATATGGTCCTATGGCTGCCAATGAAAGTAGGTCACCTTGTCCAAAAAATTTGTTTCTTAAGACCTGATATGCACTCATAGACTTATTTGTGTTTTCTTCTGTTGAGAAGCTTTCTTGTCTAGAAAACTCTTCCATGCGCTAGATTTTGACAGGGGTTAGAAAACATCATCTTTACTGGTTTGGGGTATGTGTAGTCTACTTTCACTGGACTTCTGCAGCTGAACAGGGTTTACCAAGAAAACATTACATAGGACTGATCAAGAAACACCAGCTCTTCCATCTGGATCCAAATGTTGCAGTGTACAATAACACACTCAGATAAAGACCTAGACCTTCAACTTCTAATAAAAATCAAGCCAGGATCCTTTTTAGAGGGACTAGCTATGGCTGAATTTCTGCAGCAGCACTTAATTATATCTCATTCCAGCATGTCACACAAACTGTTCTTTGTTTTTCTGCAGTTTTAGTTTAGTACCAGATCCCATGGACACTTACCAATTCAAATCACTCCTACCCGCTTCTTACAACACCTTTTCTTCTTTCAGAGGTCTTGTAAACCTCCAAAATGAGATCTGTAGAAACCACAGCTGGGAGTCAGGCTCCAGCATGATGGTGAATAAAACTATCATGAACTTCACACTGAATGCAAATCAGCAAGTTCTCAATATCTGTCCAGGAAACCTTTCCCACAGTATTTATATCTGGGAAGCTTTTAGACTTTTGCTGCCATTTACATGCTGTGTGTACACTGCAGCAAATTATATTTGACTTATAAACAGCTTGAGTAGGAGGCCAGGAGATACATTCAGGGACATGGGAATGCTTCTGTGTAATGGAGCCAGTGTGGGATGGCAGCAGAGAAGAGCTACCTACCTTCCAGAGCCCCCAGTGCCCACTGACAGTGTGAGTGATGCTGCCATCCTTTGCATCCATCTCCAGCCATCCGTTCTGATGCACAAACAGAAAAGCTGGCTGAGGTATAGCTAAGCCATCCATCACAGTTCCAGAAACATTGCCTTGGTTTCAAAGTGAAAGATATGCTTTGGTACAGAGTTTGCAACCACTGATAAGCTAATGCTACATTGGAGACTGCTGATTGTAGGTCTGTAATGGAGTCTTCTGCGATACAAATGTTTATTAGCTATTTAACACTACAGTGCTTTCAATTTCTGACATTTTATGATGGTTCTTTTGATATTTAAGTCTACCTTAAAGCTAAAGACATATCTGATCGGAGGAAAATTTCAGTGAAAATGGAAGTTGAGGGGCTGGGAGAAGACCCAGTTGTCATGGAAATTGAAAATATCCCAAGATTGTCAGGAGGGTTTAGAATTTCAAAGCAAATGAACTGTTCTTTGTAAGCCATTCTCACAACTGATTTTTCTATGAAGATTGCTAAACGTTAAATAGATTGTCTTTGGCTGAGTGCTCAATACTATGGAAAACAGAGAAAATAGGAGAAGGTTTTGCAGTCTGAAGGTTGAGCTCAGAAAGAATCAATAAAAAAAGAAAGATAGTAATTAAATTCCTTCTGATTGTCTCATTGGCAAGGCATGTTCTTGTTCTGATTAAACTTTATTCTGTGAGAAGGAAAAAAAAATGCTTAAGGGTTTTTGAGTGACAGTGTGAGTTACAGTGACTATGTTTGGAAGATTGTCTCAGTTGACACACAAAATGGAAACTCCCATTCAATTAAGAGGTAGATTTTGCTTCCTGTTTAAAGACTCTGCAAAGATAATAGAAAAACAGTTTCAGTTTCACAGCTATATCTTGGAAAAGGCCAAGGATATGGTGTGATAAGCAAAGAAAGTTCAGAATTCTCTCTAATTCCTTTGATGTGGATAATCAACTGCAGGTATCTCCTGAGATATCTTCTTCCTCCAACTGTTGGCACAGCTGGAAATGCTCTAAGACCAGTTTTCTTTGTAGCAGTTTTACAGCTAGAGCCACAGAATTTAGAAACAAAAAGAAATTTTAAAAGGAAAGGCTTCAGGAACACAATCAAAGGTTCACTCCACAAACTTTGACAAGTAAGACTTTGTTGGCACTGTCTCATGTACTTGCATGCTCTCTTTTTAATCCTACCAGTAATAACCCTGAATTTATTCTTGCCAACTTCAAACATATTTTTAATGTATGCAGTACTATCTCAGCACCTTCCAGTAATGCAGTAGTTGGGTTGGCACTATGTAATTATTGCTTTTGTCCCCCTATCTGCCCCCCCAAAAGGAAACTGACCAAAATTTTGAGTTCTGCAGTCCAAAGTTCTAAGGACCTGAATACTTTCTCCTACTGTACAGTGTGAAATATCCAAACTTTTTTGGAAATGCCTCTTGATGTTCCCATGCAGAATCATGACTACATGTAAAACACGCTGAAAACAATTTCAGGTTATACTTTACAGACTGTTTAGCTTAAGAAGGATAGTCTGAGTTTCTGTGTTAGGGGACAGGACCAGTAACATGATTAACACAGATGAACACTTTTGCCAAGCAAAGGAGAATGAACTACAGTGGTCTTCCAGGATGGGGAAGCAGCTGAAACATACAGCACTGATTATAGCAGCACTACATACTTCAGCTTATATTACATCTATATAAATAATATTGAGGAATCAAATTAATAATTATTTCTAAACATTTTGGCCAAGTTATGAGTTAGTTTCACCATGCAAAAAGTGCATTAAAAATACTCTGTCAAGGTAGTCATCCAACATAAATTTTACACCTGATCTTGCCTGTAGAATGAACAGTATGCTGGACTGATATTGGAGTAATGCCTTACTGGGTGGTTGTGTTTTTTTTTTGTTTTTTTCTTTTTTTTCCTTTTTTTTTTCTTTGTATTTATTTTTCTTTCAATTTAGTATGAACTATGAAAGAGATTACTTTCAGCTTTGTTTATGGTAGGTTTTCCTTCCTGATAAATTCTCTAAATGTAATAATGTTATTTTCCATGGAAGAAAAATATTGCTCTTTAAAAAGTAAATGGCTCACCCATTTTGCAACACATTTCATCATAGCATTTCCACTGATGTTAGATATTGCAATAGCTCTTTCAGCTTTTAGAAACTTGGCATCATTGCATTAAAGTAACTTGACTTTATTGCCAAATCAGAAAGGGAGCACAGAATGAGACATGCATGAATTTGTGATGCCTATATCTGTGAAACTGTAAAGTCTGTCTTTTTTTTTTTTCTTCTTTTTTCTTTTTTTTTGACAATAGTATCAGAAAACTATGAGTTGCGATGAGTTAACTTGTTTTGTTGTTGTTGTTTTCTTTTTATGGAGATAAATGCATTACAAATGAATAGTACATAATAGTTCAGAATGAGAACATAAACAGCTGCATTGTTATATGGTCCACTTGTCCCTTGCCTCACCTTGGCCTCTGGCAGCCTATTGGGAACCAGTTGTGATCTCTTTCCCTTTCGTGGTTTTCGGAGATAGTTTCTGATGAGGATTCTCAAGTAATTTCTGCATCAGCAAGAATCATCTAATGCCGCAGACCTTATGACCTTGTGTCATATTACTTTCCAGCCATGTGGTATGGATCATCTTTTCCTCTACTATGCTTTTACTGGGAAAATTATAAGACAGGATTTTGGATTACAAAGAAATAAGGTCAACAAGTCAACTCATGTTACTTCATATGTATGCTCTCCATACTCCAGTTTGCCACTGGGGAAGATGACATTTATTGGAATAGCAGTGAAGTTTTGTTAAGTTAAACTGCTTTTTGGTGTTGGTGAAAGAAATAAGACTTTTTAGCAAGGTAAAATGCTATTCTGAAAACAATTTGCATACATTCAAATAATTCTGTTCTCTGTCTTTGACCCATTTGTTGCCAGTGAGATGCTCAACAGGCTTAGCTCCAAGGGCCCTTGTAGAAATCCCATACAGTTAAAATTCTTTTAGTTTTCAATAGTTTTCTGACAATATTTTTTCTGAGATGAAATATAATCATGTCTAGGGACTAGAATTTGCCCATCAAAAAAGATGCAAAACATTTTGATTTTCAATACAGCGTTCAACTACATTTTTAGTAAAGTTAATGATACCTTTTGCAATCTGATGCACAAAATTCTCGTGTCTTTTTCATCAGAATGGGATTTTCCTGGACTTAAGGTCTTATACTGGTCTTTCCTGTGAAGAAAAATACTGTAAGTGATCCTTTGTATGGCAGAGGACTAGTTACTCTGTTAGTATGGTCTACAAATACATACTTTTCCTTCTGATTTTTATAGCACAGGAGGATATAACATCATTGTTAACATCCATAACATGTCTAAAGGTGTGATGGGCAACCATGGGAAAGGAGAGGAGATTTTTGGAGCAGCAAAAGCTCTGATCATGCAGCTACAAGAGTGATAGATTAGCCATGACTTCCATTAAATGTCAGCAAGCACAATTAAAACAAAGAAATTTAAAAAAAGAGTACAACTTTTCCACAATTAAAACAATTAGGAGACATTTCTTCTCAGAAAGAGTGGTCAGGCATTGGAACGGTTTCCCCAGGGAAGCGGTCAAGTCACCGTCCCTGGGGGTGTTCAAGGAAATCAGAATCATAGAATATCCCGAGTTGGAAGGGAACCATAAGGATCATTGCTTAGTAGCCAAGGAAAGGTTTGACCTGGTGCGCAGGGACATGGTTTAGTGGGTGACATTGGTAGCAGGGTGATGGTTGGACCAGATGATACTGAAGGTCATTTCCAACCTTAATGTTTCTATGATTCTATATCCCAGAGTGCTGTGGTGATGATCAGGACTTTTCCCTTGGTGTGACTGATTGTGCTTCAGTCACAGAACCTCAGTGCTTGACCATTCCATAACTTAGTAATCATGTATTCACATTCCTCAAATATATTTAAGATGCTTTAGCAGATATCACATCTGCTCTAACAAGCAACCAAACACATTAATACATCCTTAAGACGCAATAGCCCTTTGATATTTTACCCCCTTCTCCTTCACTACCTGGGGAAACTGGAAGAAACAATGGATGAAATAAAGAATATTAAGAAGAAAGAATGATGCAGAATCTCAACTTGACTCCATCTTCTCTATTGGGCAATGTTAACAAGCATTAAAGATGTTGCAGGTGCATTTCCACCTACCATTTATATTTATTGTATGAGTTTGTAGGTGGATGAGATGTGCTATTGCCCATTCAATCCAATACTTATTTAAAAGAATCTTTTGAAATGATAATTTTTATTTCTATTGCTAGTGTGAGATATCCTGACATGCTGGTATTCACACCCTGTTTCTTCAAGTGATGACAGGAGGTCAGGTAGGGATGAGGAGTGGTTTGAAAATTTGCAGAAAGACATGATGTCTTGCTGTGTCTGGAAAATATTGATTTAAATAAATCTGAATATGGAAGGGAAGATTTATTTTGTTTATTTATTTATTCTGCAGTTGGTATACAGATTTCCAAAGCTTGCAAATGTAAGAAACAGTGCTCTTCCTTCTGAGTCAGCTGTGAAAATAGACTCCAGAGAGATGTAAGTGGACAGACACTAAAACTTTATATATATATACGTATATAAATGTATATATACATATATATATAATTTAATATAAAAGCCAACTTAAATCTAGTAATTAAAATGTCTTTGGGATTTTCTTTCATGACCTTTACTTGTAGTCATCTTCTCAATACACTCAACATATTCTATAACTGTATTCACTATTCTACATTTGTCCATGTAAATTAGAAAGAATTCTGTACCACTGCATTCTGTCTCTTCAGTTTTCCCCTGAATTTTCAATTTGTCAAATTATATTTTGGTTCCTGATCTACGTTATCTTAGACAATTGTTCTGTTATTATTCATGCCAGAAATATTGTTTCCAGCAACATGGATTAAGATTCCTGTTAGTGGGATCCTTTGTGATCCTTTGGAGATGCTTTGGAATTGTAATAATAATAAAAAAAAAAAGTTATGTGAATGTAAATTCTAAGTTATTTTCTTAAAAATCATGTAATTTGTGTTGTTCATGTTCTTGTAATCTTTTAGATTGTCTACCAGTAAAGTAGTATTATATCACTTCTGTGTGTCAGGTGGCTAGGGCTTGGAGGATCACCAGCAATCATGGGAAAACAGCTCTGTATCACATAGAATGTGTCTGACACTTTGAAATGCATTGGATTTGCGTCACAATTCATTAGTCTGTCAGTATTCAGTGAAGCCAATCCATTCTGGAAGCTCTAATTCACGACAGATATACAACTAAACTGAGAGAATACACACTGTGAGGTGCCTTTGGTCACCCTCTTTTGATTTTCCCAGCACTGACAGAGTTGTAGAAACCTTGCTCAGAGGAATAAGTGTCTGCAAAGCCCACTGAAGTTCTTCACGGGTTGGTGTGTAGTAGCAATTAGATTACTAAATTTAGTCACTTGTATATGTAGCTATCACACTTTCTAAAGTGTGGAGCTGGATAGCAGGGTATGCTCACAGGAAACGAGAAAATGTTTGGGGTTCAGCATTTTTAAAAATTACACTACTCCAATATTTCAACAGAGGATTAAAAACGAGTGTGGCACTTGTAAATCATCTCTGTTGATAGGAGATGTATTGTGAAGCTGCTGAGGATGAGGTGGGATCTCATGCTGAAGCACTGCTTAGTTAGGGCTAACTGGATAGTAAGTGAGGATGCACAGCATGCACAGGATGACTTCTATTCATAAAAACAGATCCAATAGAGGGTTTAGTCACAGATGACTGTAAAAAAACAAACAAACAAACAAACAAAACAAAACAAACAAACAAACAAAAAAACCTGTCGGGTATCATCTCTGCAGGCAGTGAATGGAGCGAAATTGCCAGGCCCCAGAGCACTGCCTGCACAGGCCTAGGAGGCATCAGCCTCTGCCTGGTGAGGACACAACAGGGCCTGTCTCCAGCTACCCAAAGCCCTGCCCAGCCCTGCGCCCTGCCAAGCTGGGCCCAAGTTGGACCCATGTCCCAGCTTGGCCTGTCCCCAATCCCATGGAGATGACTGGAGCTGGAGCTGGGGCTGTCTTGGTGCCCCGCTCCTGCCTGGGTGACGCTGCAGCTCCCAGCACTCGCAGGCCTTGGGAGCTGCCGGCCTGCACAGCATGAAGACAGACCTAAAGCAAACAGACTGTTCAGGATTACAAGGGGTTCAGAGGTTACAGAAAATAAAGACTGGTGAAAGATAAGAAAACCCCATGCAAATGCACTGCTCTATAAACAAGAGTGTTTGCAAAACAGAATGTTTTTTTTTTTAATGCTTTTGATGCATCTGACCCTCTAAGGAAATTCACCCTGGCCTTGCTGTCATTTTGAAATCTGCTGTGGTCTGTCTATAACATTAATTCTCTTCCTTTCAAAATGTCCAACCATTTAACAAGTACCACTAACTCTTAATGCTGAATTACGATAGAAATTCATTTACACACAATTAATTGGGTTACCAGCTAGGTATTTGCTTACAAAGACACAAGAGAATAGTCTGAAAAGCTTTGTTTGTAATATAGAAATATCAGAGGACAAAGAATTTTGTTCTTTGTGAAGGCACAGTAATCATGCTGAGAAAAAGTGATTTCTAAAAATTTCATTTTTGGCCAATAGTTTTTGGAAAAACAAACAAATAAACAAGTATGATCATTGTAGTTTTAGATTACAAAAGCTTCACAAAGTGATCAGAAAGGTAGATCTGGGATATAGTAACAAAATCTGTTTTCAGCCTATCTTACAGTATCTGATTTTGCATGTTGGCTAGGTGCTTCTGCTGGCCAGGTGGCAGATAATACCCAAGAGAGGTCCCAGGCCTGCAGTAAGTGCCTGTCTGGACAGGAAATACAAGCCTGATATGTGTTCTGAGTGCAGTCACCATGGCACACAATGCTACTTTGGCTGTCCAGCCAGGGAGAAGAAATAACATGCTTCTTGGTCAGCTGCAAACCCTATCAGCTAGTATCAGACAAACCACTGAGTATTTTCAGTGGATGAAATTCCTTCTTCTGTAATGAGTCAATGTGAAGTCTGTATGGCAGTTGAGATCCGCCTACGTAAAATTATTGCCATTTATATAAATACTGGCTAGCACAAAGATAGGGCCCAGATGACACGATAGTAAAGTTCAATACATACATAATCCCCTAAAACAGTAATAAACATGTCTATAAAGTTGTTTGTCCACTGTCTTCAGGCTGCCAAATCAATAAGACAGCAGGAAAAAGGGCTCAATTAATCAATTTGATAAATAGCTTGGCAAGCTCTATTTCTAATGACCACTCCTGATTTAATACATTGTAATCACAGAAAGACAGTGTGATAAGATAAACATGAAAGATGAACATTGTAGATCCACTTATCTGGCAATTTTAGCCAATGTGAAAACCTGCCAGTAAGGCAAACTACAGTGTTTCAGTCTGAATAGCAAGGATTATTATTCTAAAGCATAAGTGTAGGCACTGCTACTGACACTTAGGAGGAGAAACAAAGATATCTGAAAGCTTCCTAGTCTGAAGTGTTTGTGTATTATATATAGCACACATGAAGATTAGACAGCTTCACCTTGCCTGCCTCTATAAAGTAAAGCTGTGTATCCGTAATCAATTAATGTACAGTTTTGAATACTACCCTAAGAAAAATGTGTTTGGAGATTTTTCTTGATATGGCATGGGCAATTTGAACAATCTTTTATTCAAATGACAAGAAAAGATTTGAAGGTTCTCACAGATTAATTAAAAGTGGTATCTTCTCTGTGTGACACATTTAATGTAAGGGACACAGGAATGCTTTCTTGCTCAAGTGTCAAAGTATTGGTCCTGGCAGCATCTTGCTCCATACTGAGTTGAGCCCTGAGTCTCATCAGCTGTTCCTGTGCGCTATTTTCCACATAAAGGAAATTAATGACAAGTGTTTCTGGAGTTGCATTAGGTCTACTAGATCACTGTTGTGCCGGTGTCCTGATACAATACACACCAGCAGTTGAATTTAAAAGTAACTACAGGTAACCCCAGAGAGCTTCCTTTCCAATGAAGCTGTCTAGTCTAGACCCAAACTCCATCACTCTGAGCATGAAAGTACCACCAAAGTGACAGCCCTAGAAAAGTTCCTTCTTTGTGTGTCTTCTTTAGTAGAAACACTTTACAGTGAACTGCTATATCAGTGCCAGAATAAGACATCTGGAAACTAGCTGCTGCTGTAAACTAGTAGTGAAAGTACATGCTGTCACTGAATCAAAATAGGTAATAATCTCGTGTCAGGTAATGAGGAAGGAGAGTTCTTGAGGGTGTGAATGGGTCATGACAAATCTAAGGAACATAGTCAAAAAGTACAACTGGACATAAAACTTCAGGAGTAGCAATTGTCAGTTACTCTAAGAGAGTTTGTCCAAACAGTTCAGCAAAGATTTTCCTTTAAAACTGACTTAATTAATGTACAAAGATTTCAGAAAGAATTTCCTTTTTGAAAAAGCCTTTTGTCGTCTCTGTATGACTGAAAAGGCTTGTGAATAGCACTGAGGCTGCGAAATCTCTGGTGCAAATGAAATGGCACACTGTTAAACATGGCTATTAAGCTATTTTCTTGGGAGTTGTTTTTGATTCATGTGGAATAGATTAAAAGTCTGTTTCAAATCCCCCAAGATTTCCCATGGAGTATAATTATACATGAAACAGAATAAGAAATGCAGTCCAACAATTACTTTAATTAGATGGTGGTTACTGAAGCTGTCAGTGTGCCTAGTCCCACAAAGAACTAAGAGGGAAGAGTTAGGTAATGGAATTGTTGATAAATGTTTGTACTTCAGAGGAATTAATTATCTGTGTAAATAAATAATGGGCTAGAAACTCTGCAGTCAGCTGATGGGGTCTTGCCCTTCATCATCACTGATGATATAATACCTATCTTAAAGACCAATTTGCTTCATTTATAAAGCAGACCTCAAGGGTCAGCCTTGCTCCCTTTGCACAATACAACCTTCTTCAGTTTTCTGGGGTTTGAAACTTGAAGTAATAAAGCTGATCTCTAGGAGCAATAGAAGACTGACATCAGTAGAATCTGAGATCTCCTTTTCTTCTACTTTCATTTTGACACTGAAATTAATGTGAATAATTCTCACTGCAATAGAAGGTGTAAAGATATTAATTTTCCTTGACCGGTCAATGTTAGTTATTCTATAAATGCACTGTAGAGCCTCTGTCTTCACTCTGAAGCATCTGTCAATGTCCTCTGCCAGGTGAGGAGGTCACGTTGGAGTCCAACATTTGGTTCCAGACTGGTCATTTTGATGTTGCTATATACATGTAAATGACTACACATGTGTTGTTGGAGTGGTACACAGTAAAGGTGGTAAAATACTAGACCTGAGTTTGTAGCTGTGGGCTTTTTCAAACACTGTAGCTCTTCAGAAGTGAGTATCTTGAGTGATTCTTGCCTCCAGGTTCTGTTTCAAACCAATTCTAAGTCAAAACATGTGGAAATTCTTATAGTTGATTATGCAGTTGGCCCTGTCCTGGGCATGCATTCCATTAGTGCCTTTGAACCACTTTAATGGACAGTCCTGGTTCAGAGGAATGGCCAAAACCTTGCTGAACCAATAAACTCTTCCTTATTATTTCTCTTTTCCTCTATATATTGTCCTTCCACCAGCAAGAATTAAGTACAGTGAAGGCAGAGTATGGGAGTAATACTGCTGTATCTGCACCTATAGATCTGCATATAAATAGTATTGTGGATTCCTTTCTTCCTTGTGGGAGATAAGACATAGCAAGGAGATGAATGTAAAGTAACTATACTTTTGAAGGTGAGAAGGTATTGATTTTCATCTCTAGGAAAGGCAGCTGCAGCTATATGAATGTGCTCACTTTCGAAGCTGTTAGATGATATCAGCTTGCCACAATCATAAAAATACCCCAGTGCAACAATAAGCTTCAGTCTTGCCTGCTGATGATCCATCTGTTTACGCTACTCTGTTCAGTCAAAGAACAATAAATAGTGTACAGTAATCTTCAAGAGGGAATTGGGGACACTACTTGGGCTTGATTACATTTCGGTGAGCTATTAGCGTCAAAATCCAAGCTACTAGTTTTGAGTTTGTAAAAAAACAGAGAAGGGAATAGTACCATAAGAGAAAGCTTTCCTTGTAGAATAAATCTGATTCTCAGATGTAAGCCATTTAGAGAATTATGTAGTTTGGTGTGTGTTCTTGACACTGACAATAAAGTGGTTCCTACTTCTGTGGACAAATACCCAAGAAAGGGATTCAATTCCGTAGATTACAGAATCTTTTGGTTTGCCTCTCAACTTAACTGATATAATTCTTGTTCACAGTTTCAATACAGGTAAAGAGGAACACTGGAGCAAAGTAAAAAAGAATCACCTCTTGCTTAATAGCATATTAAATCTTCATAGACAGGAAAATATGAACCTCTTTAGGGAGGTTTTAAGACTTGTAAAAGTCTATAATTAAAGAGAAAGAAATGTGCTGGCCACTTCAGCAAATGAAGAACAACTGCGTATCACTCACAATTTTCTTTTCACCTATCTTTTTCTTCCTCCCATCACATCTTGAGCAGGGACATGATTGAAGCAATAAACCAATAAACACATGTGTGTGTATATATATATATATATTATTATTATTTTTTTTTTTTTTATGAAGACTTTCAGTTTGCAGCATTAACAATGTTCTCTTCCTTGGTAACATAATGAGAATTTCAGTAATGGGATTTTAATGGTATTTAGACCCCAGATTTAGGTTGCAGATTTTTAAAGATACTCTGGTGACAAAATGAAATCAGATGTGATATTAAATCTTTACTGATAGTCCTTCACATCTGGTGGGCAGTGAGGATGAATTCTTACAGTCTGTTCTCTTGGAAGGCACACAACTGGAAGAAGTCTTGCAGACTGCTGGGTTGATCTGAAGTTCTGCTCTGAGTTCTGCCAGAGTGTTGTCACCTAATGTCTGTTCTTTCTCTTAAACCCCACGTCCACTTCTACATGACCGTTTCTACCTCCCACCTCTCCAGGACAGTGTCTATCTCTAAAAGCTTTCTCCAAATGTCTTCTGCAAAAGACTTGCCAGATTAAGATTTGAGGTGATTGTCCTCATATTCCAACGTGTTGTCATAGCTGGTCACTTGAGATCAAGGCATGAAATATAACATCCCACCCCCTACTACAGCCATTTGAACATTTCTAGCTTCACTGTAATGTCACCAGGAGTTCAGCCATCCGAGAAAATATGACTGCAGAATGCGCTGTGTTCAGGGTTCAAAAGAACAACATTCTGTTGGTGACAGTGATGCCAGCATCTCCCATAATGGAGAGATGGGGGACAGCATTTTTTTGACCTGGTCACTAAGCTTTTACATCTCATCCATCTCATAATAGAGTGGCCAGGACTATCATATCAAGAGGGAATTTCTGATGCCTCGGCACTTTGAGAGGCAGGCTTGGTAGAAGTAACTGCTGCACCTTCTCCAAGTCTGGATGTACTTGTTAGGAATCCCGAGCCATTTATAACATACTGGTGTCCCGATGTGCCAGGCATGGCTTACAGAAGCCAGGATACAATTGGTGTTCATTCAGTGGAAAGTATATCTTTCCTAAATATTGGACTAAGCAAAGAAAGAAATCAAAAGATCTTGTTTTGTTCAAAGATCTTTTATCATGTATTGTTGAAGTGTTAGAAGACAGTCTTGAAAATGTGTAGTGAGATGGGAGGAATTGGTGAATGGATAGGATCAATCGCCCAAATCAATGACTAGAACAGGCTTCATTTCCAGTCTGAGTCTTAATGTCCTAGCAAGTCCTTTACTGACGGTTCACTCCATTTCTTGGTACCAACCCAGGGCTTTATAATGCCATTCCGCTGCTGGGGATTTCCTGCTGTGGAAACTGAGTCTCAGTGAATGGCAATGAGCCCAGATAAAAAAAAGACTTTCCTTCTCTGCAATAAAGGTGGGATTTTTCTGACCATAGGATGGAGTTTGAACAAAAGCAGAGGTCATTCCAATTACTTGGAAGCCACGTGTTGCAAGCAGATATTTTATTTCTTCTGAAGGTTTTTACATTTTTAATATATTTTTTCCCGACTTGTGTTCCACTGGGCAATATCTAAATAAGCCTTGGTGATTAGCAGAGATGTTCAAGCATACCCAGAACTGGCTTTCATAAATTATTCAGCAGATAAATTCAGCAAGAGTTCTGAATCCTGACTTTTTCATTTGCAGGTAGTGCCTTCTAAAGGTGGGAAGGTGAGGAATGATTCCTTTGTATTATTCAGCCTTTTAAGAAACTATTTTCTTCTTTATTATGCAACCTCTGCTTTTTATTTCCACACCTTATATGCTATTTCACAGCCATTAATAGGTGCAATATGCCTTGCCTGGCTTCTGCAATACAGTCAGCTTCTGCGGCAAGACAACTGGTTGAAGAAAAGAGCAAAAGCATAATACCTGGAGTAAGCTACCAAGGGAAAAGTTGTTTTTCTTGGCACAGTCAGGAAGACCAGAAGGCAAGATGAAGGAAGTCTCACCATGAATGAGTTGTGAAATGTGCATGACAGAATCAGAAAGGTCATCAGCCCACCAGTGCTGAAAGCTGGGTAGGGAGTTGAGAGGAAGATTGAAAAGATCTTGGAAGATTTGGAAGACTGGAAGGCTTGGTGTCAAAGGAGTAAGGGGCGTAAGCACTGCAAATTTCTTGCCTTTGAGAGCTTTATCAGCTGTTGAAGACATAGAGTAGGGTGTTCCATGTTTGGGGAATTTCATGTCATAAAAGCAGTGTAAGTCATGTGTTCAGAGAGAAGCAGAATTGAATGTGTAATGGATCCCTCTCTGTTTCAATGGTGGAAGGAAACTACAGTGCCTTTTTCTTCTCATCTGAATGGAATACCTAGAGTTATGACCACTTACCAGTGCAATAAACAGAATAATATTCTGTTTTTGAGCATATGAAAGAGATTTTGAAGAGGGCTGTGTGCATTGCTCGGCTACATTGGAAACCATTTCACAGTGTGTGTGTTTGAGGAGGAGTGGTAAATGGGAATAGCAGCTCTGTTAAGAAACAGCATGTCCAAGAGAGCACATGAATGATTAGCTTCTATGAGGTCATCTCCATCTTTAGTAAAATGAAGGGTTGGTTGTTGTTTTTTTTTTTTTTTTTTTTTTGGCTTAACAGGTATGCACCATTATGAGCAGCCTTGAAACCCTCTAATCAGTAGGTTCTCAGGCTGCAGAAATCCTTTAACAGTTCTTTCTACAGTAAAGTGGCCCTTTTATCTCCTTCCTTACAGGCTTTTCTCAAAAAGACTTAATAGCAGTATATATAAACCAAAGTTTTTCAGAGAGGTGCCTTAATTTAAGCTAAAGTTGTTCCCTCAGTAGGACTTCTCAAAATGTAGCATTTTTTGAAAATCAGTTTTATGAGCTATAGTGAAGGTTTCCATGCCAACACCTAAATGAGGTGTGCCTATCAATTTCTTCCCAAGGATGGCCAAATAGAAGTGAGGACAAGTGCTGCGCCTGCTGTGCAGCAGCCTCTGATGATGGGCAAAGAGGGGAGATGTTCTACCTTGCTGGGTACATTTGGAAAGTGAGACCTGCTATAATATGTAGCTCCTTACCAAAGAGCTGTGGACTCACATGATCCTAAAAATTACCTTGATATAAGATCTTAAGCTTTCCTACTCCCTTTATTAGTAATAAGTCAATTCCAGTTTCAATTTCACATAATTTCTGATTTGTGAAAATAAGAAAGAAAAGGATCTTAAAAAGTCAGTTAATACTTCCTTTGAGTCCAGAGCTGGCCCAGCTGTGCAGCTGGAGCCCCTGTACTTGCTTGGGCAATGGGGGTCAGTTATATGGCTAACTGGGGCTTCAGAGAGCATCTGGGGAAAGACATTATCTCACCTCCCCTTCTGGATGCTCTTAGATGTGTGTTAGCCATTCTTTTTCTCACCTAGTTGGAAACCAACACCTAGGAGTTAATAGGGTAGCTGTGAAAGCAGAGATGGAGAAGTATAGGAAAAAAAAACACCACCACCACCACCAACAACAAAACATATTGGGACGTGACATTTGTTTCTGTTTTTCTGAAGATTTAGCTGCTAGTGTGAGGGAATAAAGCTGATACAAATGGAATGATTTTTTTTTTCCCTGATTTTTTTTCTTTTCACCTCTCCTGACTTGCCTGCAAAGCTCTGCCCATTCTGCAGAGCCCAGTCTGCACATGTTTCTGAGCAGAAATAAAAGTGAATGAAAGGAAGGCATGACATTATGCACTTACATCATTGTTAAATGCCAGGCAAGCACACAGCAGAGAAAGTGCCTTGTAGGCATATGCGTTCCCTTAAACTCCATCTTCCTGTCACCATGACTATCAGACCTTTGTGATATGGAAATGTGAGAAAAATAGCAAAAAAAAAGGATCTGTAAGGACAAAGTGGCATGATTTAGCTGTTGATGGAGATAGAACTGTTTTTGTGTTTATATGAGGTCCCCAGAGTAAACAGAGATGTGACTCAATTCTACCATCTTCCTCGCATGAATAGCATTTGTCTCTTTGTTAATAAGCCTGACATTAAATCGTATGTGCTCTCTCTCTATCTCTTTTGCTTTCTCTCTCTTCCTAGGAACTAATAATACAGCTCCTGGAAGTTCATTAATGCTGGCATGTCTCTTTGCTTCACTTTTGTAATGCATGAGAACACAGGCCTTAAATAAAATCTTTGTGAAGCACTTGTACTTGTCTGAAGATAAAAAGCATGTTCCTACATTTGCATTACAAAGAAACCCATATCAGCATCTTCTTTCTCTGGCACCCTCCTTCCTCTGGGCTTGTATCTGATGGAAAAGGCAATTTCCAGCTAATCATTCTAAAAGCCTGTCATTTGTGTCTGTAATGAGAGGAAAGAGTTTTTGCTGTTGATTTTCAGTGGGCATTAGGCAGTGGGACTTGTAGCAGTCCTATGAGAGAATGCAATACACAAAAGCACTTCTGGGATCTATGAATTCTCTCTTCTCTTTGTAAGGATTTATTCTCCACTGGGTGACACGGAACAGCCTGGGATTCCTAGGAGGGGAAAAAACATGATGCAGAATGGGGAGGATTTTACATTACCTCCTCCTAGAGCCAAAACTTGTTTCTAGTTATGTTAGAGTAAATCTGGCATCCTCCTACTGATGACAGAACCATGACCTGAGATTGCTCAGGGGTAACAAAGAGCAGAATGTGCCTGCAACATGCAGGACTTGTACTGAACACCCTACTGATAGCAAGTGTCATTGATTGGTGTGGAACTACAGAGGATTAGTCACCAAATGTTTTTTGAGATCCAAGCTATATAGATTGACATGCAAAGGGGCAGAAGTCAGTGTATAAATATCTGTATGTGCAGAAACATCCTGTGTAGAAATGCCTACGGGGAGGGGTGTGTGTGTGTGTGCAGAGAATAGAGCCAGACTCTTTTTGGCAGTGTCCAGTGACAAGACAAGAGGCAATGGACACAAACTAGAGCACAGGAGGCTCCATCTGAGTGTCAGGAAATACTTTTTTTTCACTGTGAGGATGACCAAGCAGTGGCACATGTGCCCAGAGAAGCTTTGGAGACTCCCTCCTTGGAAATATTAAGAAGCAACCTGGACATGGTCCAGGGCAACTTGGTCTTGGTGGCCCTGCTGGGGGATTGGATCAGGGGACCTTCAGAGTTCCTTACCAACCTCAGCCATTCTGTGGAACATGTCAGTGTTCTCTGGAGCAATTCATGTGCCCCCCACCCTCCCTCACCCCTGCAAAGTTAATACTGGTTAATTTTGGCACTAAACCTCTGAGAACAGCCCCTCTAAAGGGACAGGGTTTAAGGCAGACAAAGTAGCTTCACTCCTTCAGAAAAGAACTGTTATGGTGAAGAGGGCAACAGCCTTCAATGGCAACCTTTGTAGAGAGATCGATGAGAAACACTGGCTGTGTTTGGTTGGGAGGAGTGAGAAGAGCATGCTGCAGCATACACTGTTGCTTTCCTCTCTAGTACAGCATAACATACATCTGGCATGTCCTAAGTCTGGGGTACCCCTCTCAACTCTGAAGCTGCACTCAGGTGCATACACCTTTAAAGAGACCGCTAAAAAGATTGCAAGTACTTGGCGATATGTGATCTCCAGGATTAGGAGAGATTTTGGTCTCCAAAGAGCAAGGAACAGAGTTTAGCTGGGAGCAGGGCTGTCAAGGTCATAGCATTTTCCAGGATGGCAGCACAACCTGGTTGTATTTGTTTTAGATAATTCAATTTACCAAAACAGCAGTCCATTACATTAGCCCTCCTGGCTGCAGAATCCCTGCAGTGCCCAGAGGCTGCAGCCAGCAATAATAAAACTCTCTGACTGCACCTTTCAAGATGTGCTTGACACAAGAGCAGCTATTCCTCGCAAGGTGCCCATGCACAGAGATTCATGGCATTGTTCACACTCTTCATATTTAATCATTTCATTACTAATTAATATGGTCATTACCACAGTGTGAAGGCAAAAGATGATTATTAAGGGTTAAAGTCATTGCTACTTGTACTGTGCCTTATTACATTTTTTTCCTAGGTATTTAATTAAACCGATAAGTAACAATGCAATCACATTTAATAATGTATGTGCAACCATATTTATTTGTCCCTTTGTGAGGCCAGTGACTGCCTACAACAATGATAGAGAGAAATTAAGTTCATAGTGTTTTGTTTTCATTTTGCATGTCTATCTGCTTTCTGCTTTTCTCATGCTGGATCTGGCTATGATGAAACTCCAAAGACACATGGTCATGATGAAAAGCCTGTGTTATATTTATGGGTCAAAAATATTGCTTATGTGTAGTGGCAGCCTAGTTTAGGGACTGGGAATGTTCTTTTCATAGTTTTTTCTCCCAACTATATCAACTATTGACTGAATTTCTGCTAAGATTTCAAATCCTTTGAACTTAGAAAAACTTATGGAATCAATGGCAAACCAAGGGGCTGCTGTATGTATCCTGCTTTGACAAGATTAACCATTACAGAACTGACACCAAGTGACAATATCACAAATAAATCCACTATTTTTCTCTCTGGTTGCAGACTGTACTCCAGGCCTGGTCATGACTGCACCAAATCTTGCCTTAGTCCAAACCCAGTGGATTGGCTGCTAGCCCACTTCAAGCCATAGCTGAGGTCTAGATGAGAGACTGTATTTATGCTACTTATTAACACAGATTCAAGTGGTTCTATTAGCAATGCAACTAGGGTGCAGATGGATAAACATGAAAAGCTGGCATTCATCATCACCTCGCTCCCAAGACTTTAGAGAAATATGATAGCTGCTGGAAGCACAAACAAGTCCCCGTCTTCTTTCTAGAAGGGAGAGATACTGTGTATAACTCCTATACCTGAGCTGGAGATGTTTTGAGAACTCTCCAGACAAACAATAATGAAAGAAAAATGTCACAGAAAAACAAAGTGCACACATAGAGAACAACAGTCTTGAGCTTATCCTAGAGCCACTATTCCACATATAGACACGGGTCTCCTCTCTACAGTGCAAACACGTTAAAAGCACAGTAAAGATGGAGCTAGGCAAAATAAAAAGGCCATGCTGATATGCGGGTGCATATTCAGTATGTACATTTTTGAGTACGGAATCAGAACTACATGGGGATGTGTCATAGATCTTGTACTGCTACCCCTAACAATAGTGCTTGGAGTTAAATGACTGGAAATAATCTTTTTTTGTACACATAATGGCAAACATTACATCAAAGTTGGCCACAGAACAGTTAACGAGATTTTGATTGAATATTTATGCTACTAATTTGTACCTAGAGGAAATGTATTTGTAAGTCATCTGAGTTAACACCGCAGTAGAGATCACAGATTGCAAATTTCTTTGCTTTTGTGCATTGAAGTGTTGAGATTCACTGCTATAATTACTATCATGTTCAAATTCTCTACAGTGTATGATGTAAGGAATTAAGGTATATAGGAGACCTGATCAGAATTCATAGGAGTGGATGGGAAGACTGTAACAATTTACCCAGAAGTGTGGATCAAACACATCTTCTATTGCATGAGGACATTCTCCATGTAGAAAGGTCCATTTCTTCAGGCACTTTGGTACTGGAAGAAACTTTGGAGATCAAGGGCTGTGTCCCTTCAACACTCTCTAAACAAACACTTTTGAATTTTTTTTGGAGTGACTTGAGTTCCAGAAGATTGGAAATGGGCAAAGATAAACCCTACTTAAAAAAGGTAAAACTAGTGAAATGCAAGTTTTAATGCCTAGAGAAATGTTGGAACATCAATCTGTTGGCAAATATTTAGGGGATAACAAATAATCAGGAAGTCTTTATCATGAACAAGTGATATAAAACTATATCAAAGAATCACAGAACTGTAGGAGTTGGAAGGGACCTCGAAAGATCATCAGGTCCAACCCCCCTGCCAAAGCAGGTTCCTCAGAGCAGGCTGCCCAGGTAGGCGTCCAGACAGGCCTTGAAT
This sequence comes from Aythya fuligula, assembly GCF_009819795.1. Classification (NCBI taxonomy): domain Eukaryota; kingdom Metazoa; phylum Chordata; class Aves; order Anseriformes; family Anatidae; genus Aythya; species Aythya fuligula. The sequence continues at coordinate 34,913,388 of NC_045561.1, forward strand.
ATCTCCAGAGAAGGAGACTCCACAACCTCCCTAGGCAGCCTGTTCCAATGCTCCGTCACCCCCACCGTGAGGAAGTTCTTTCACATGTCAGTGCGGAACTTCCTGTGCTCTAACTTGCAGCCATTGCCCCTTGTCCTATCCCCACAAACCACTGAGAAGATGTTGGCTACATCCTTCTGTCCCCCACCTCTCAGATATTTATATACACTGAGGAGATCCCCTCTCAGTCTTCTCTTTTTTCAGGCTGAACTTACCCAGGTGTCTCAGCCTTTCTTCATGGGGAAGATGCTCCAGGCCCCGTATCATCTTTGTGGCCCTCCGCTGGACTCTTTCCAGGAGATCCCTGTCTTTCTTGTACCGGGAAGCCCAGAACTGGACACAGTATTCCAGGTGAGGCCTGACCAGGGCAGAGTAGAGGATATCCTGTGACAGATAACAAGCCTTTTAGATAGAAAAGAAGTAGGTTCTATATATCTTAACATCATGTTGTTGCCTTCAACAACATGCACATAACCAGAAACATCATCCTTTGATGGCTGTTGTCACTGGAGTACAATGTGCTTCCCACTAACTACAACAGGGGTCTGAGAACAGAAATCAGGTTTTACTCCCGAGACCCTAAGCAATTGCAACTTTTGACTATGTTATGCCTCAATTCCTCCTCTCCCCTATATTAAAATGAATTAAAGGGAATCCAGAGGCAGAAAACAACTGAAGTGAAAAGCCTGACTGCTTTGTCCTACATCAAAAACAAACAAACAAACAAAAAGTGTTTCTCATCTCCCGTTGCAAAGCCTGCTGCAGGCAATGCAACACAGGTTGGTTTTAATTGTTCCTGTTGTCTGCCATAAGACACGTGATGACATTTTTCCAGCTGGAAGCAGAAGAAAGATTGATAAAGAGATAAGCCAGGTTAATTGGCTTTATTTCAACAAACATCAATTAATTAAATTAAACACCAGAGGGAGGGCATCTGCTGACTGTAGTTCAGCCTGGAGTTCCTCTTTTCTTTTCTCTGCTGATCATGAAAAGCCACAGGGCTCCTTGGAATATCTCCAGGAGTGGCAACCTAATAACGAAATTAGTCCCCATTTTGGAGTTGTCACATGGCCTGCATTATTAACCTTTTTGCAACTCAGACAGCTAAAAGAGGCATTCAACATGGTTAGTCCTTCATGATTCTTCAGCTTTCTCAGCAGGAATCTAAAAATTAAAATCTCCTGGCAAAGAAACTGAGAGTAATCTTTCTCCTGCAGTTTGGCTTGCAGGGTTTTTGTTAATCTTCTTTTTAATTATGGACTACAGTCACAGAAGACATTTATTGAGCTTTGTTCCTTCCTCTACCTGCCAATACAAAACAAAGTTTGTAATTTTCTATGAAACATTATTTGTCATCACAACATGCCAGTTTGTCATAACTGAAACTTATTTATTTATATATTTTTTTACATAAGCTTACTGATGGGACGCTTTCTCAGAGCAGAAAGGAAGTGATATCTTTCCTTCCTTCTTGTATTTCCTTGCTTTTTTTAAAGGTCTGGGTTTTGCCCTGATACAGTCAAGATAGGTAAGTGAAAGACCAAAACGAATAGTGTTGTCATAGCTGATTTTTTGTAACAGTATGGAGACTCATCCTGTTCACAAAAGAGACAGACGTGTATGGATGGATTTATCTAACTCTGTAAATACAATATACCATACAATCTATCATAAATTTAAAATCATAGAAAATGCAGAAGATACTCAAGAAATCATCTACTTGAAACAAATCCTCAAATTATCAAAGTACAAGTACCATCCCAGACAGACACTTCCAAATCCAGTTCTTACAGCCTCTTCTCCAAGATCGTGACTCTCAGATCACTCTTACTGCTTTCTACTTTTTCTCTAGTCAGTCCACAGCTCTCCAAAAGCATTACGCATGAAAGCCAACACACTGTGGTCCAGCCTAGAACTGCGCACACTGGGAGGATTACTTTGAATCTTTTGTATTCAACATTCATGATTATATATCTCTGTACTGAATTTGCTGTTTTCACCTCATTGAGTTGTGCCAGATTACTTTCAAGTTGCCATTCCCTTTACACCAGCCAAGTACCAGTTATTCGTCAGTTCATTTTTGAGTCACTAGCAGTTCTTACTGAATCACATTAATTCATTCTCATCCTTATTAGGTTGTAAATTTATTTCAGCTATTTAATCTGAATGATTTATTATTTAGTTATTTATTTCTTTTAAATCTTAAACCTGTCTTTCACTGTACTTCCACTATCTCTTCTCTAGACTGGAATTAAATACATGTGAAGTGGTGGGATTGTATTTTGCATTGTTCAATTCATTTGTGCTAGGTAATCCAGACATAAGAAAACCAAAGTGGGTCCCACCTAACATATCTTTTCCATTTTCTTGTGACCCACTGGCTATTACTCTCACCTGTTCATCTAATTTGCAGTTATATCCTGTAGCCATGATTCTGTGTCTTTGGTTATATGACTTGTTCATGACTGCAGACTAAATACTGGGATGACCACCAACTCCTGCTAAAAGCATTTCCATCTGTTCACAACCCATCACCAAACCATTCCATTCATGTTGTGAATGGTGCAGAGGTATCTAAGCCTCTCCAGAATGTTCTTTTCAGCAAAACTTGAGGTTCTTTGCAACAGGAAACAGGTGGGTTTTATTTATTTATTTTTACTTATGGATAATCCAACCCTTTCATTTTCGTTCATTAGTTTTGGATTAGTCACATATTTTACACGATAATGTTTTTGCGTTCTGACTGGACGCTTTAAACGTTTTGAGAAAGAGAATACTAAACAAACAAAAAATAAAGTGAGCAAATATCTTCTGTCTGCTGCTGCTATTTTAGATGATTTAAGATGGCTTTTCATCATATCACCAGCGTTCACTGTATTCATTCTATTTCACATGAAATGATGAAACAGAAGCTGGCTGTTTTTTTGTTTGTTTGTTTGTTTGTTTTTTTAAATTACCATTACTAAGGGTGTGTTTAGGAGTAGCCAATAGCTTCTACTATTTCCATAACACACTCATTGTATATAGATTAAAAACATAAATCAATTACTACTTTTTGCAAGAATTCACTGCTAGCATACAAAATATGTCAGTGAAATTAAAACTGATCTTTTAGGTTTCCTGTGAAAAACTGTTAAGGGCTTTAAAATATTGCTATGATTTTCTGCAATTTCTCATATTAGTTATAGGAGCTTTGTGTTGAAATTGCCATTTTGAAAGTTTTATTTATTTTTTTTTAAAGTTTTGTTAAAAGAAGAATTTATAAGAGCAAAAATTATATACCCGAATAGCACAGGTTCTGTGGAGGAATATTATTCTGTTACTTAGAGTGCAAATTAAATATATTGATCTCTTCCCAAAGGGCTAATTTCACTTTATATTTCCTGCTTCCTTTGGGAGGAACTGCAAATGAAAAGTCAAGAGCAAATTCCGTTGGAGAAACATGTCATGCGCATCTTTTTACTCTTTTCTTTTCTGCTGAGCAAAACCCAGGAGAGTGTGCAAGTTATTAGCAGCATCTTCTGCAGACGTTAAGACAGAGTATCAGTACGTAATGGCTGAAATGGGTTGCTGTAGGAAACTCCCATTCAGATCTCAGGGAGATGTTAGAGAACCTATTAGGAAAAAAATATTGATCTGAGACTCAGCCCATGAATGCAGGATGAAGGAAGGTATCTCTGCATCATGGCCTCCACTCACAAACTCCAGGCTGTGGAACCAGACTTCATGTGCGAGGGTGTTGCATGTTGTCAGCTGACTCTAAGTGTTCACCTGGGCTCTTGTGGTAGGCTTTTCCACAGCTGCCAGGGCAATATTTTGCTATTACTCTTTTGTGATTTTGTTCCCACATGGGTTTCCTCTTGGTCTTGCACCCCAAAGCCCAGATGCTGATCTTTTGGTGGATTCTCACAGGATGCAATTGCTATCAGCACAGGGAATCACCACTCCTACCCTGATCCTACAACTAGGCCTATGGCTTTTAGTCTGCATTAGGGAAACCCAAAACGTAGCATATAGTGGTCACCTAGATACTCGGTCAGGATTACCCAAAGAAATACATGCACAAAGGCTAAGCAATGTGCTGCCATGCTCTAGTCAGCATGAAGAACATCATTAATGGAAACAACCCAGTAGGGTTGGAGCAAGCCATGATGGAAACCTCAAAGTGCTATAGGACAGGAATGGTGATAGCTTGTCACATACCCTGGTTGTGCTGGAAGCTGGAGAGACTGCCCAGAGGGGGACTGTCACCTGGAGCCCCAACAACTGCTTTTCCCAGCAGTTGGAAGGAAAATTCCAGTTCCAGTTGGAAGAAAAGAACGAGGAAAGGAGGCTTGTTGGTCTTAGTGTTTTGTTTCTTTTTTTCTTTTTTTTCTTTTTCTTTTTCTTTTTTTTTTTTTTTTCCTTTTTCTTTCTGTTCCTCTCCCTCTTTCCCCCATTATCAGCTACTAAAAACAAAGCTTCGTACATGTAATCCTCATTAATCCTCTACCCTCATTAACAAAAACTGTTAAGAGGATATGCTCTAGTATCAGGAATACTTAAGGATAAAAAGCTGATTCTTGTATTTTCAATAAAGAACCAGTAGAAATGAACCATTCACAAATGGCGGTGACTGGCATGTCGTTCTAGTTTGCTTATATGGCATTAAAGGGATGACAGGCTCAGAATTGTCTTCCTGGTGGGTGGTTTAAGTAAATGCACTTTCCACTGGGAGCAAACAGTCAGGACTGGTAAAACTTAAAGGTAGTTTGCTGCAGACAAATCAAAATAAGAGCTCAGCTCAGAAGCCACTCACTGTATACCCACCTAATCACAATCCCTATGTAAGCATAGTGCATTAGGCTTTGTAATCAGTTAAGATCAGATGAAATAGGAAAGATTAAACAGTGACTGTTTCTATTTTACAGGTAATTTATTCTCTTCATGCCGTAGTCTAAATGGCAATGACAAATTTAAACATGATGTTAAATAATGATTAATATTGGTGGTATTAGTAATGGGCCCATCAGTGGGACAAGCTGCTGGATGAATACTTTAGCTCAAATTGTTGAGATTATTTATTCATGCCCTTCTAATAAGACTTGCTGAGTGTGAGAAACATTGTATTTCCCTTGGTTGTTAAGGCATAGCTGTGTTTAAGCCTATGAATGTTATCATTGCTTTCATAAAATAACACAGAAACTATTTCAACTATATCACTACAAGTTCCTGGGAGAATGTGATGATATGTTTATACTCAGAAAGATAAAAATGTGTACAGTCATCCAGTAAAAGGAACATTGTGTGACTGCACCTTGTTTTTTGAAACATTTCATACAGGGAAAGAAAATAATACAGAGCCACAAATCTACCCTGAAGAGATTTGAAATATATACTGCATAAAAAGTGATTTCACAGATTTTGGAAATTACAGCAAGAGATTAACAGTGCATGGTACAATGAAATGATTAAATACCTCATGAAAGAGAGAAGTGAGCACAGTTGGTAGACAGAATTGCAAAATGCAGGAGCTGAAGTATCAAATAGATTATCTATCCCACCCTCCATCCTGACATGACTGTAAGATTATCCTCTGTGTGGAGGTGTTTTATCTAAACCCCACTTGGTAATGATGGGGTTTCAACATCAACCATTAGTAAATCACTGTATTTTTCCACTGGAAAAACATGGAGATACCCCACTCATTTCTCTCAATATCACCTTCAGAAATTATTTCTTTTTTTTTTTTTTCTATTGGTGGTTATTAGCTCTCCCTCTCTTGCACTTTCTCATGCACACCCGGTTCTCTTTTCTTTAAATCAGGCACTACTTGTTAAAAAGCTGCTTTGGTAACTTGCTTTAGAATATTGACTTGATGATAGTGGTTCCACTGAAGTCAATGTTAAAGTTCCAGCTGACTTTGAAAGTGGAACTGAGCTATATAAATGAGGAATAATCAGACTGATTTATAGGCCAATTTTCAGAAGAGTCCAGGGCCCCAAGCTGAACCATATTTTCATGAAAAGCACAGTGCTGTATTTTTCTGAGTTCTTGATATTAAGTGTTATATTACAAATGACTGGATCCGGCACATTTTGTAAGATATAGCCATACCTGAAGCACATGAATGGGAGCTGATTTATTCTGAAAAAATGTCTGCAAGTGTTTTATAGGAAAGCCTGGCTGCTGAGCATATAGATATGTAAATTGTGCTGAAACTTGGCCTTGTGTTCTTGGTGAATTGAAAATGTGTCAGAGAAAATTTTTCAGGAAACGTAGCCATTAAAATGTCAACATGGGGATATTGTTGGAGTGTAAAAAGGCACATGTTTACAGCGTTGACAATATATAATATATGATATGGAAAATTACCATACCTTTACTTTCAGTTAAGAACTAGGCTGCTTCCTTATTTCTGAATATTTTCCTAGCTTGTCTTTTCTTGCTTTGTCATGTCTCTATGTTTCCAAGTAAAAAGTAAACCAAAATAAAGCGGCCTTCAAAGAACTACCTGTCTTTATGTTCATCATGTCTCTTTAGTTATCATTAAAATAACACCTGTAATTGAATGAGCAGCTTTTATATACCTTAATGATCCCAAAGGATCAAGTTTCTGCTAGACACTAGGCTATTTCTCATAGAGTTCTCTACAGAAGCAGGTACCTGTCAGGATACCTGTGGATATTCATTCTAAAAGTATCAGATTTGTTACTGATGCAATCAGAGTGCAACAATCAGAGTACAACAGGACAATGAACTCACATCAAAAAAGGAAAGAGACTGTCACTGCTCTTGCCTGCACATCAGCTTCTCAATATGAGTTGTTCATACTGTCTTACTGAACAATTTAGATTTCCATTCCACATGTGAATAACCTTGGGTATTATCCTCTGAAGGTAAGCCTGTGTAAACTACTAGCAGAAAGTCTTTAAAATTACAGGCATCACCAAATCTGGCCTCGAGTTATCACTGGTAATTTGATTTACCCTATCCATTACACAATTGAGTTCCTTCTTAAAATTATTTTTTACATTATTATTCCTAGGGAAAAGATGTTTTAAAATCTCATTGGAAATGTTTTAATTTTGGCATCATTTTACGTCAATTTTTTTCCTTTAATTTAAAAAGTTATTTTTTCTTCTTTTTTTTTTTTTTTTTTTTTTTTTAAACAGAAATTTTCTCTCTCCTTCCTGAGTATTTACTTCATGCATTTAGATCTTACACTGTTTCAGAAAAGAAACCAAGGCTAGATGAGGCTATGGCAGAGTGCTCAATTCACCCTCCTATTTAGTGAGGCTAAATGAGCTAATCTCATCTTGTCTTCCACAGTAGCTCTTTTTAGACCTGTCTTTAATTTCAGCTTCCATGACTATATTTCAAAGACTGTATCCCATGTCTATACAGTGTAGTGGTGTCTTGCAGTCCTAAAATGACTAAATCATCCACTTCTTGGTCTTTCTCTCTCCCTCTTTTTTTTTTTTTTTTTTTTTCCTCCACACCAGCATCTTGTTTACAGCAGAAACTCTGTTACTGCTGAGGTAACAGAGGGTGTGGTGTGCTGCATGTGCTTTTTCATCTTCTACCCAAAACTCTAGTCAATCACACCTCATCTGTGATGACAATGCCTTCCAAATATAGTGCAGTTAAGACTGGCTAGACAAAACCTTCAGAGATCTTGGCTTTGATTTACTATTACTTCATTGGATATCTTGAGGCAAACAGGATGCAGCCTATTGTAAATCTCATAAATTTGCTATTCTTTGTCAAGTGTTTTCAGACAATCTGGCATGAATCTTGTAAAAGTAAAGTGTTATTGAAAGGATATCAATCAAGATCAGGGAGATTTTAATTTCCTTCTTCTCCTTGAAGGATGAGATTGAACAAGGTATAACAATAACTGAAACTACTGCAATAGTTTTGTCACAGGAGGATGTAGAGGCAGATGGTATCAATGTGTTTGTCCTTATTTCAGATTGGATAGAGTTAATTTTCCTCCTAGTACCTGATAGGGTGCTGTGTTTTGGATTAGGATGAGAAGAGTGCTGATAACATGCTGATGTTTTAATTGTTGCAGAGCAGCGCTTCCAGTAAGCCAAGGACTTGTCAGCTCTGTCCTGCCAGTGAGCAGGCTAGGGGTGCAGCAGGATCTGTGAGGGGACAGACCCAGGACAGCTGACCCAAACTGGCCGAAGGGGTATTCCATACTATCTAACATCATGCTAAACAATATATACAGATGGCCAGCTGGGGTGAGGGGGCTGGCTGCTAAGGGATAGGCTGGGTGAAATAGACTCTGTTCCCCAGCAGGCTGCTTTTTCTTCATGTTTTCCACCATCACTGTGAAATAGTTTTAGGGACTCTGGGTGCTAACTACATTGGTGGTGCCTTCTCAGTACAGTAAAACCATGGTGGTACAACTTCACTGTGAAGGAGCTTGGAAGTGACTCAAGTTAAGAAGCTGGCAGGTTAGTGTTCCTGGGTTCTACAGTTGTTTAATGCTGAGGAGTTTGAGTACTTCCCTCATCTTGTCTGTTTTCAGTGAAATTACTTACGTGGATTCTAAGCTCCCTTTCCAGCCCTTAAAAATAAAATAATAATAATAATAAAATAAAAGTACTCAGAGGCTCAAGTTCTTACAGGTAAGCCTGACTTTGAGGAATATTCTTAAGTATTTATTAAGATAGAACAACAGACTGTGTGGAAAAGGTGCCTTAAAGTGAAATAAAATTATGCCTTTTGGTAAGTAGAAACAGACTTGGATAGATACTGGTGGCCTTATCATTACTTTCACTAAATGGAAATTGTGAGAATGTGCTGTTGGTAAAAGAAATGCTGTTTTCACAATATGTAAGTCAATACATGTGGTATAAGTCAATGTGTGGCCCCCAGACACCCTGGGGGAGGCAATTCCCCACAAGTCCTCAGGCTTCCTATATAGCAAAAGTCAAATGATCCCCACCTGGCAGATTTCACTTCACATGTGTGGAGTCATGAGACCTTGTGGAATAGGCTCATCAACCTGGCTTCAGTCTTTTAAGGTCAATTGCTCCTATCACTAATAGAAATAATCTGACAAGGGGCTTAGCGGTTAGAGTTGACCTAATGAATTAAGAGTTAAAATTTTGAACTGTTTGTATAGAAGCAAAATACAGAAGAGTACACTATCCCCAAGGGAAACGGAGAAACCACCTGTTACTTCTCAGGTTTAAAGGTGCCCAAGCATCATAGGTCTGTTAGTCAGTCTGTGAGGAAAATTAGTACAGAGCCTGTTAAATAAATAAAAGAAATAAGAAAATGACCTTAAAAGTAAATTGCTATCATAGATTTTCATCTGTCTAGTCATGACAGATAGAGAATATAGCAATCAGAATTGAAATGTGGTGGGACAGCTCACATGACTGGAATGCTGTCATTGAGGGCTGAGTCCTCTTTAGGAAAGTTAGGAAAGACAGGCTGGGGAAGCAAGGGGGTGGGATTGCCCTTTATGTGAGGGAGCAATTAGAGTCTACCCAGACCCAGCTGGGGGAGGGTGAAGGACAGGTGGAGAAATTGTTAGTAAAAATTAAAAGGTGGGCTGCTATGGGAGACATGGTGGTGGGGGTCTACTATAACTCTCCAGATAAGGAGAATAAAGACAATAAGACAGGATGATAGCCAATATCACCTGTCTTGAAGAAGTGCAGGAAGAAAGATCCAGGATACTACAAGTAAGCCTCACCTCTTTCCATTGAAAGGTATTGGAGCAGCTTGCTTGGGATGCCACAAGGGACCGGGACTGGGGACCGGGACCTTAAGCTTTCCAACCCAAATCAAATTTTAACCCAGGAACACTCACCTGCCAGCTTCTGAATTTGACCAGCTGCCGAACAATTTCACAGGGAAGTAGCACCACTAGTTTTTTCCTGTTCTGAGTTTTCACTGCCGATTGTAATATTTTATAGCGTCTTCAGAACAATTTCACAGAGATGATAGAAAACACAAAGAAAAAATAGCCTACTTGGGAACACCAAGTCAATTGCACCAGGACAGTGGGTGGAAAAGCACCCTCAGTAACCTGAACCTCAAATTCCCCTGGAGTGGCAATTCTTCCCATAACTCCTCATGCTTCCTATATAGCAAAAGTCAAATGATCCCCACCTGGCAGATTTCACTTCACATGTGTGGAGTCATGAGACCTTGTGGAATAGGCTCATCAACCTCGTTTCAATGTTTAAGGTTCAATTGCTCCTTATCGCTAACAGAAAGAACCTGACAAGGAGCTTAGTGGTTAGAGTTGACCTAATGAATTAAATACAAAAGGCATGTAAGGGTCATATTTCTGCTAGTCATTCTGTGAGGAAAAGTAGTACAGAGCCTGTTAAAATAAGATAAATAAACATAAATAAAAGAAATAAATAAAAGAAAAAAGGAAATGACCTAAAAGGCAAAATTGGTGTCATAGATTTTCATCTGTCTAGTCACAACAGATAAAGAATATAGCAATCAGAAAGACTTTACTTGACATTAATGTTGTTTAAATTTGCTTTTCTGAGATCTCTTCTTTATGCAGGGCTTTTCAAAATCTAGCGCCATGACCTCCGACTGCAGTATTTACTTTGGCTGCATATAAACTATCACGTATAAATGCCAGGATCCGGATCCTCACTCCATATTCAGGTCAAGGACCGGGCTGAAAGTTTTGGCTTTAATTTGGTTACATGACTACATTGCTATCTAGAAAGCAGTCTAGGAGGTTTCTGGAGAGCGTGGAAGATAGCTTCCTGACGCAGCTGGTTAGTGAGCCTACCAGGGGAGGTGCCCCGCTAGACCTTCTCTTCACAAACAGAGAAGGACTGGTGGAGGACGTGATCGTCGGGAGCTGTCTCGGGCAGAGTGACCACGCAATGGTGGAGTTCACTATTCTTGGCGAGGCCAGGAAGGGGACCAGTAAAACCGCTGTATTGGACTTTCGGAGGGCTGACTTTGAGCTGCTCAGGACACTGGTTGGTGGAGTCCCTTGGGAGGCGGTTCTGAAGGGCAGAGGGGTCCAGGAAGGCTGGGCGCTCTTCAAGAGGGAAGTCTTAATGGCGCAGGAACGGTCTGTTCCCACGTGCCCAAAGACGAGCTGGCGGGGAAGAAGACCGGCCTGGCTCAACAGAGAATTGTGGCTTGATCTTAGGAGGAAAAAGAGGGTTTATAAGCTTTGGAAAAGTGGGCAGGCCACTAAGGAGGACTTTAAAGAAGTAGCGAGGCTGTGCAGGGACAAAATTAGGAAGGCCAAAGCTCATCTGGAGCTCAATCTGGCTACTGCCGTTAAAGATAACAAAAAACGTTTCTATAAATACATCAACACAAAAAGGAGGACTAAGGAGAATCTCCATCCTTTACTGGATGCGGGGGGAAACTTAGTTACAAGAGATGAGGAAAAGGCGGAGGTGCTCAATGCCTTCTTTGCCTCAGTCTTTAGTGGCAATACCGGATGTTCTCTGGATACCCAGTACCCTGAGCTGGTGGAAGGGGATGGGGAGCAGGATGTGGCCCTCATTATCCATGAAGAACTGGTTGGTGACCTACTACGGCACTTAGATGTGCACAAGTCGATGGGGCCAGATGGGATCCACCCAAGGGTACTGAGGGAACTGGCAGAGGAGCTGGCCAAGCCACTGTCCATCATTTATCAACAGTCCTGGCTATCGGGGGAGGTCCCAATCGACTGGCAGCTAGCAAACGTGACGCCCATCTACAAGAAGGGCCGGAGGGCTGACCCAGGAAACTACAGGCCTGTCAGTTTGACCTCAGTGCCAGGAAAGCTCATGGAGCAGATCCTCCTGAGAGTCATCATGCAGCACTTGAAGGGGAAGCAGGCGATCAGGCCCAGTCAGCATGGCTTTATGAAAGGCAGGTCATGCCTGACGAACCTGATCTCCTTCTATGACAGAGTGACGCGCTGGGTGGATGAGGGAAAGGCTGTGGATGTGGTCTACCTTGACTTCAGCAAGGCTTTTGACACCGTCTCCCACAGCATTCTCCTCAAGAAACTGGCTGCTCTTGGCTTGGACTGGCGCACGCATCGTTGGGTTAGAAACTGGCTGGATAGCCGGGCCCAAAGAGTCGTGGTGAATGGAGCCAAGTCCAGTTGGAGGCCAGTCACTAGTGGCGTCCCCCAGGGCTCGGTGCTGGGGCCGGTCCTCTTTAATATCTTCATCGATGATCTGGACGAGGGCATCGAGTGCACCCTCAGTAAGTTCGCAGATGACACCAAGTTAGGTGCGTGTGTCGATCTGCTTGAGGGTAGGAAAGCTCTGCAGGAGGATCTGGATAGGCTGGACCGATGGGCTGAGGTCAACTGCATGAAGTTTAACAAGGCCAAGTGCCGGGTCCTGCACCTGGGGCGCAATAACCCCTAGCAGAGCTACAGGCTGGGAGAGGAATGGTTGGGAAGCTGCCAGGCAGAGAAGGACCTGGGAGTGATGGTGGACAGTCGGCTGAATATGAGCCAGCAGTGTGCTCAGGTGGCCAAGAAGGCCAACGGCATCCTGGCTTGTATTAGGAACAGCGTGACCAGCAGGGCTAGGGAGGTGATCGTCCCCCTGTACTCAGCTCTGGTGAGGCCGCACCTCGAGTACTGTGTTCAGTTTTGGGCCCCTCGCTACAAGAAGGACATCGAGGTGCTTGAGCGGGTGCAGAGAAGGGCGACGAAGCTGGTGAGGGGCCTGGAGAACAAGTCCTACGAGGAGCGGCTGAGGGAGCTGGGCTTGTTCAGCCTGGAGAAGAGGAGGCTCAGGGGCGACCTTATCGCTCTTTTTAGGTACCTCAAGGGAGGCTGTAGCGAGGTGGGGGTTGATCTGTTCTCCCACGTGCCTGGTGACAGGACGAGGGGGAATGGGTTTAAGTTGAGCCAGGGGAGTTTTAGGCTAGATGTTAGGAAGAACTTCTTCACTGAAAGGGTTGTGAGGCATTGGAACAGGCTGCCCAGGGAAGTGGTGGAGTCACCATCCTTGGAAGTCTTCAAAAGACGTTTAGATGTAGAGCTTAGGGATATGGTTTAGTGGAGGGCTGTTAACGTTAGGTTGGAGGTTGGACTCGATGACCTTGAGGTCTCTTCCAACCTAGAAAATTCTGTGATTCTGTGATTCTGTCGTGGTGGTTTCCCCCAGCCGGCAGCTAAGCACCACACAGCCGTTCGCACAGCCATTCGTTCATTCAGGGCTTGTTGGAGCTGTGCCAGGGGGAACAATGGCAAGGCCGGGGGATAAGGCAATGGCCCAGATGAAGTGCATCTACACCAATACACGCAGCATGGGTAACAAACAGGAGGAGCTGGAAGCCATCGTGCAGCAGGCAGGCTATGACTTGGTTGCCATCCAAGAGAGACGTGGTGGGACCACTGTCATGACTGGAGTGTTGCAATGACTAGCTATAAGCTCTTTAGAAGGGACAGGCAGCACAGAAGGGGTGGTGGTGTGGCTCTCTATATTAGAGAATCTTTCGAGGTTGTGGAACTCGAGGCTGGGAATGACAAGGTCGAGTCCCTTTGGGTTAGGATCGGCAGGGACAACAAGGCTAGCGTCCTGGTCGGGGTCTGTTATAGACCGCCGAACCAGGATGAGGAGACGGATGAGGAGTTCTACAGGCAGCTGACAGAAGTTGCGAAATCGTCGGCGCTTGTTCTCGTGGGGGACTTCAACTTCCCTGACATATCCTGGAAGCACAACACAGCCCAGAGAGAGCAGTCTAGGAGGTTTCTGGAGAGCGTGGAAGATCGCTTCCTGACGCAGCTGGTTAGTGAGCCTACCAGGGGTGGTGCCCCGCTAGACCTTCTCTTCACAAACAGAGAAGGACTGGTGGGAGATGTGGTGGTCGGAAGCTGTCTCGGGCAGAGTGACCACGAAATGGTGGAGTTCTCTATTCTTGGTGAGGCCAGGAAGGGGACCGGTAAAACCGCTGTCTTGGACTTCCGGAAGGCTGACTTTGAGCTGCTTGGGACACTGGTTGGTAGAGTCCATTGGGAGGCGGTTCTGAAGGGCAGAGGAGTCCAGGAAGGCTGGGCGCTCTTCAAGAGGGAAATCTTAATGGCGCAGGACTGGTCTGTCCCCACGTGCCCAAAGACGAGCCGGCGTGGAAGAAGACCGGCCTGGCTCAACAGAGAGTTGCAGCTTGAGCTTAGGAGAAAAAAGAGGGTTTATAATCTTTGGAAAAAAGGGCGGGCCACTGAGGAGGACTATAAGGATGTTACATGGCTGTGCAGGGACAAAATTTGAAAGGCCAAAGCTCATCTGGAGGTCAATCTGGCTACTGCCGTTAAAGACAACAAAAAATCTTTTTACAAATACATCAACGCAAAATGGAGGACTAAGGAGAATCTCCATCCTTTACTGGATGCGGGGGGAAACCTTGTTATAAAAGATGAGGAAAAGGCGGAGGTGCTTAATGCTTTCTTTGCCTCAGTCTTTAGCGGCAATGCCAGTTGTTCTATGGACACCCAGTACCCTGAGCTGGTGGAAGGGGATGGGGAGCAGAATGTGGCCCTCACTATCCACGAAGAAATGGTTGGCGACCTGCTACGGCACTTGGATGTGCGCAAGTCGATGGGGCCGGATGGGATCCACCTGAGGGTACTGAGAGAACTGGCAGAGGAGCTGGCCAAGCCACTTTCCATCATTTATCAGCAGTCCTGGCTATCAGGGGAGGTCCCAGTTGACTGGCAGCTAGCAAATGTGACGCCCTTCTACAAGAAGGGCCGGAGGGCAGACCCAGGGAACTATAGGCCTGTCAGTTTGACCTCAGTGCCAGGGAAGCTCATGGAGCAGATTATCTTGAGAGTCATCACGCGGTACATGCAGGGCAAGCAGGCGATCAGGCCCGGTCAGCATGGGTTTATGAAAGGCAGATCCTGCTTGACGAACCTGATCTCCTTTTATGACAAAGTGACGCGCTGGGTGGATGAGGGAAAGGCTGTGGATGTGGTCTACCTTGACTTCAGCAAGGCTTTTGACACCATTTCCCACAGCATTCTCCTCAAGAAACTGGCTGCTCTTGGCTTGGACTGGTGTACGCTTCGTTGGGTTAGAAACTGGCTGGATAGCCGGGCCCAAAGAGTCGTTGTGAACGGAGTCATGTCCAGTTGGAGGCCAGTCACTAGTGGCGTTCCCCAGGGCTTAGTGCTGGGGCCGGTCCTCTTTAATGCCCTCATCGATTATCTGGATGAGGGCACTGAGTGCACCCTCAGTAAGTTCACAGATGACACCAAGTTAGGTGCGTGTGTCGATCTGCTCGAGGGTAGGAAAGCTCTGCAGGAGGATCTGGATAGGCTGCACCGATGGGCTGAGGTCAACTGCATGAAGTTTAACAAGGTCAAGTGCCAGGTCCTGCACCTGGGGCGCAATAACCCTTAGCAGAGCTACAGACTGGGAGAGGAATGGTTGGAAAGCTGCCAGGCAGAGAAGGACCTGGGAGTATTGGTGGATAGTCGGCTGAATATGAGCCAGCAGTGTGCTCAGGTGGCCAAGAATGCCAACGGCATCCTGGCTTGTATCAGAAACAGTGTGGCCAGCAGGGCTAGGGAGGTGATTGTCCCCCTGTACTCAGCTCTGGTGAGTCTGCACCTCGAGTACTGTGTTCAGTTTTGGGCCCCTCGCTACAAGAAGGACATCGAGGTGCTTGAGTGAGTCCAGAGAAGGGCAACGAAGGTGGTGAGGGGTCTGGAGAACAAGTCCTACAAGGAGCGGCTGAGGGAGCTGGGCTTGTTCAGCCTGGAGAAAAGGAGGCTCAGAGGCAACCTTATTGCTCTCTACAGGTACCTTAAAGGAGGCTGTAGCAAGGTGAGGGCTGGTCTGTTTTCCCACGTGCCTGGTGACAGGACGAGGAGAAATGGCCTTAAGTTGTGCCAGGGGAGTTTTAGGTTGGATATTAGGAAGAATTTTTTTACTGAAAGGGCTGTTAGGCATTGGAATGGGCTGCCCAGGGAAATGGTTGAGTCACCATCCCTGGAAGTCTTTAAAAGACGTTTAGATGTAGAGCTCAGTGATATGGTTTAGTGGAGGACTGGTTAGTGTTAGGTCAGAGATTGGACTCAGTGATCTTGGAGGTCTCTTCCAACCTAGATAATTCTGTGTTTCTGATGCAGTCTCCCAGCTCAGAACCAACCACCTAGTCATCTGGTGCAACGGATTTGTGTGTTCCTTTCACTAGCTGTTCCTTCACCTCCTCTTCACATACAAGCATCTCTTTCATGCTCCTTCAGGAGTAAACAAGCCAGGAGAGATTAAAGCCTCTTTCTTCAGGTCAGTAAGATCTCTGCCTTTGGTTTCAGTGAGAATTCAGGCCCTAACAACTCAAGTATCTTCTGGACGGTATTTCTTCTGGGTAGGATAATTTCATTTCCCTTTTGAAGACTTACAGGGATGTAGTAACAAAAGCAAAGGCATAAAATGGTACCTGAGGCATAGGCTACTTTTCAGCCTGCAGCAGACTATAGGTATGATATCATCATATGATATAGGTATGATACCAAAATCAAGTTATCATATCAGGAAACGTAGAAAACTGCCTGTTGCTTCTCAGGTTTAAAGTTTTCCCTTAAAAGGTGTATGCAAAGGTGTAATCAGCTGTTTGAGTACAATTCTCATGTATACATGAACATTTTCCTCTCCCCTTCCCAACTTGGAGTGCAACAGTTTTTATCATACTGTTATAAATTCCAAGTCAACTTAGCTTTATGAGATTTATTTATGGGGTTAATAAAAGGCAAGTAAAGAGCGCTGGGTCAGCAGGGAGTCTGGGCTCCTCCAACACGCACACACGTAACATCAGGCAGCAGCTTTTTCTGCTCCTAGGCTAATACACGTTCATTACTACTTCTAGAAAAGGCAGGGTTATTATAATTAGTTCCCGGATTCCAAACCCTCCCACTGGTGCACGCGTATCAGTCCCTGGTGGTCCCTCTAGGGGCCTCTCATGCTGAAGGCTCATAGTCTTCCTCCCTCTTGTCCTTCTCCTTTGTCCAACTTGGCTGTACATCAGAGACTTGTGCAGCATCCCCTGCAAGTTTTGTCTTTCAGTCGTTCTTCAGCTTTCCCCGTCTCAATCTCCTGGCCAGACAACAGAGACTTGCATAGTGTCCCATGCGATAGTCGTAATAATTAGCAGCTATTCTGACCCCCCCCCCAGACATCAGAGAATTCAAGGAAAAGCCTACAAATACATTTCCCTTCAAGCTCTCTTGACATGAATTGCTAAAACATTCCTTTGCAAGGTACAAGAACTACATACATTAACCACTCTGTCTTAGACTTGTGGTTATACGAGGATCTGTAGGACAGAAGGTCACATTCATCACACCATGCAGCCTTAGCATTGTTCCATATTGACATGAATCAGATGAACACATTTCACGATCCCCCATCTCCTTTTTCATGGCATTGATTCATGTTTTCCTTTCCAATCAAGTCAACACTTGCCAAATTGATACCAACTGATACCAATTTTGTATCTTTGTTTTTATTATCATCAGGGAATGGGTTTTCTCCTTCCCTGGTTCTGGGTCAACAGGTACCACAGATATTTGCATTCCTTGTATAACCGTGTGTATTAGTCTGGTAATACAAGGTATTAAACATGGAATTATTAACAATCCTCCACATATCCCCAATACAACCATTCTTATTTTAGCAAGCCAATCACCACCCATAAAGCCCCCTCCCATCATCCTCTTAGATCGATTCCATTTGGAATCTGAACTGGGACATGTGCAATTTTCTTCATTTCTTTTACAAGTTCATTTACAGCTCTTCATTCTGTTCTGGTTTAACCCAGCAGGCAGCTAAACAACACACAGCTGTTCACTCTCCCATCCCAGAGAAGGAGGGGGTGAGGTGAGAGAAACAGGAAAGTGAAGCCTGTGAATTGAGATAAAGACAATAATAACAATAATAATGACAATAATGAAGATAATAGTACTACTAGTAATAATGTGTACAAAACAAGTGATGCACAATGCAATTGCTCACCACCCACTGTCCAATGCCCAGCCTAACCCCGAGCATTCCGGCCCTCCTCCCAGCTCTTGCACCCCCAGCCTGCCTGCTGGCAGGAGAGAGTGAGAAGCTGAAACGTCCTTGGCTAGGTGTAAGCACTGCTCTGCAACAATTAAAACATCAGCATATTATCAGCACTCTTCTCATCCTAAGCCAGAACATAGCATTCTACCAGCTACTAGGAAGAAACATCCTCATCAATCTCTAAACAGCAATTACTAAGGTTAAATTTTCCACGGACTTCTCCTTCTCTAGTAAATAATCCAAAGCTAAGCTATTTTGATACAAAGCCATTCTCATCTTGGTATTTTGCTTTGCAATTAATCCAAGTGCATCTCTGGTTTTATTTAGAACTATTTCTGTTACAGCTTGTAACCTAATTATTCTATTAAGTATATATATTGGGGTCCTATAGCCCCAGGATCCATCTTCTGCTCACATAGCTGGATCATAATAAGCAAACGCCTTCAATCAAGGGGTTGGGCCCACTTTCAGGGTCGATTTGGGTTTGTGTTACCATTCAGCCTGTCAGGGTGATCCAGCTCCTGGAAAACGAATCACAATTTTATATGGGTTTAAAAAAAGGTTCTTATGTTATTTTCTTGGGACAACCTGACCTTAGTGTGGGAGAAGTCCAGTTGAGGCCCTTTCACTCAGCAGTCAATACCCATAGGCGTTGCCTCCCTCAGTAGACCATACACACCACAGTGGAGGGTCCTGCTCCAGTCTTGCCTTCTCCCTTTCCTCCCTTTACACTTGTCCCCTTTATTTGGCATCCTTAATTTATGCAGAGCCTTGTTACCAGAATATTAGTTCTTCTGTAGCTTGAGTGTCAGTTCCCCAGGAGCAGACTCAACCCTCCAAGTTTCAGTAGTTACTGGTCCTTTTGTTCTGGATGCGTGGGTCCAACCCCTTTCTGCTGTGAGGTAGTAAGTAAAACAAGGTACAATCCCTCCTGTTAGGAGAAGAAAGGGACAATGAAGAAGTGGAAAAACACATCTTCCCCTGGCCCTACCTCAGAAACTATTAACAATGACCCCTTTCACACTTCTTCAGGGAGCTGGTCTATAGAGGGGTCAGGGGGTGATGGCCAACAATAATATCTTTCTGTCAAGTTATATCCTTGAAACTTAAAATTTTGGTAGTTTAAAGCTTTTGACTTGCACATTGTGAAAACAGCATTTCTTTTATGAACAGCATATTCTCACAATTGACACTTCACAAAAGTAATGATAACGCCACCAGTATCTACCCAAATCTGTTTCTTCTTACTACAATGCAAGGTCTGAATTCACAGTAAGGCACCTTTTTCATGCAGCCTGTTGTTCAATCTTAACAAGTATTTAAAAATGTTATTTGAAGAAGCTTCAACCGCATGAACTTGAGCTTCTGCGGTTGCATTATTATTATTATTTAGCAGTGGGAAGGAAGCTTCAAGTCCCTGTAAGTAACTTCACTGAAAACAGACAAGGAAGCACTCAAAATCCCCAATATGAAACAACTGTAAAACCCAGGAACACTTACCTGTCAGCTTCTGAACTTGAGTCACTGCAAACTACTTCACGGGGAAGTAGCACCACCAGAGTTTTCCCATACTGACAAGTCACCAACAAAGTAACTAACTCAGAGTCTCTACAACTATTTCACAGAGACAGTAGAAAACATGAAGAAAAAGCAGCCTGCTAGGGAACATTGAGTCCATTTCACTATGGCAGTAGAAAAGCACCCTAGGTAACTGAGCCTCAAACTCCCCTGGAGTGGCAATTCTTCCCATAACTCCTCATGCTTCCTATATAGCAAAGGTCAAATGATCCCCACCTGGCAGATTTCACTTAACAAGGGTGGAGCCAAGAGACCTTGTGGAATAGGATTATCTACCTGGCTTCAATGTTTTAAGGTCAATTGCTCCTTATCACTAAGAGAAATAACCTGACAAGGTGCTTAGATCTGCCGTCATAGATTTTCATCTGTCTAGTCATGACAGATAAAGAATATAGCAATCAGAATGACTTTTCTTGACATTAATGTTGTTTAAATTTGCTTTTCTGAGATCTTTTCTTTATGCAGGACTTTTCAAAATCTAGCGCCATGACTTCCAACTGCAGTATTTACTTTGGCTGCATATAAACTATCACGTATAAATGCCAGGATCCGGATCCTCACTCCCTATTCAGGTCAAGGACCGGGCTGAAAGTTTTGGCTTTAATTTGGTTACATGCTTACACTGCTCTTTCCTGGAAGGTCATAGGCAGAAGATTTGCTGGTTTGGGGGAGCTTATATACATGTGGCTTTTAGGCTGCAGCCAAAGAATTCCTCTACATCTGGAAGTCTGAAGAGGGTTGCAGTCTCGAAGTTCAGATACAACCACATATTAGTCTGGTGCAACTGATTTTTGTGTTCCTTGCACTAGCTGTTCCTTCACCTACTCTTCAGAGGGAAGGGCATGCATCTCTTTCATGCTCCTTCACTAGTAAACAAACCAGGATAGATTAAAGCCTCTTTCTTCAAGTCAGTAAGCTACTGGGCTACAAAGATGGTGAAGGGCCTAGAGGGGAAGATGTATGAGGAGCGGCTGAGGTCACTTGGCCTGTTCAGCCTGGAAAAGAGGAGGCTGAGGGGAGACCTCATCGTGGTCTACAGCTTCCTCACGAGGGGGAGCAGAGGGGCAGGCGCCGCTCTATTCTCTTTAGTTACCAGTGATGGAACCCACTGGATAGGAATTGTGTCAAGCTGAGGCAGGGGAGGTTTAGGCTAGACATCAGGAAGAGGTTCTTCACTGAGAGGGTGCTTGCACACTGGAAAAGGTTCCCCAGGGAAGCAGTCACTGCACCAAGCCTGTTGGAGTTTAGGAAGCATTTGGACTGTGCACTTAGTCACATGGTCTGAAGTTTTGGGTAGACCTGTGTGGTGCCAGGAGTTGGACTCGATGATCTTTAGGGGACCATTCCAACTCAGGCTACTCTATGATTCTATAGCCGCCTTTGGTTTCATTCAGGCCCTAACAACTGAAGTTACTTCTGGATGGTGTTTCTTCTGAATAGGATAATTTCTTGTCCCTGTTGAAGACTTAAAAGGATGTAGTAACAAAAGCAAAGGCATAAAACAGTACCTGAGGCATAGGCTACATTTCAGCCTGCAGCAGACTATAGGTATGATATTATTGTTTCAGACAAATATGATCTACATAATGTGAAGTGTTCTGGCATGCTTACAATCTACCAAAGGCCAGAAAAAGGGACCTTCATTTTAAGATTGTATGGAAAAGAAAACAAAGACAACAACAACAACAGAGAAGGAACTTTTCCTTCACCTAAATTTTATTATTAGTTTGCAACTCTTTCAGGTGTCCACAAGGAATTTTGCCCCTCCTCCCCCATGCATATTGTTTATTCCATACCATCTGACATCATGCTAAATTATATATAGGGGTAGCTAGCCAGGGTGAGGGGTCGGCCCAGTGATAGGCTGGGCATCAGTCAGCAGATGGTGAGCAATTTCATTCTGCATCGCTTGTTTTGTACACATTATTATTAGTAGTACTATTATTATTACTATTTTCCTGTCTTAATAAACCATCTTTGTCCCAATTCACAGGCTTCACTTTCCTGTTTCTCTCCCCCATCCCAGAGAGGGAGGTTGGAGGGTGAGTGAACAGCTGTGTAGCATTTAGCTGCAGACTGAGTTAAAACACAACAGTCCTTAATAAGATTAGACAAGTTCATGGACCCCAGATCCATGAACAAAACTGGGAAATATAAACAGAATTGATTGCAGGAATAGACCAGGCTTTTTGCTCTCTTGAAATTTTGAGTAGTAGATCTATCATTGTCTCTATATCAGGGTGTGCATTTGGCTATGTGCACCAGTTGTCTGATTCAGTAGAGCTAGTCTTATGTTCTCAGATTGACTTGCAAAGCTACATGCTGTCAGTTATTCTTAAATTATTGTTAAAACTTGTCTCAGGCATGCCCATTTTTCAGTAAAGAACCAAGACTACAGATATTTTCTGTATTAAAAGGACCTCAAAAAACACACACAAAAAAAATCCACAGATGATGTGATATATTGTCTGTGGAATGGTATACGTATGGTTAACTTATGGAAGACTATATGTGGAAAGAGAGGCATCCTCCTAGTCACAGTCAGTTGAGCACATTGCCCTGCCTTGCATGATTTTTTTTTTTTTTTTCCAATGGTTGATTGGTTGATTACTTGTTCTCCTACAGATTTTTGGTGTGTCAATTTGTCACCATCTCTGTGACCAAGATATAGACTTTTCTGACTTGAACTGCTGCTTTACCTACAGATTGGAAATTATTTTTTAGGAGCTGCCAAAAATTTGATGTTTCTGAAGACAGTTAAAAAGTCAGTCATCCTCCTTGGAGGCAATATGTTTATGCAAAACTCTATCAGTGCTTTTACTATCCATAAAATTGCCTGGTCCTGCATAATTCAGCAATACTTGACCAAATGACCTCCAGCAGCCAAGGTAGCTCTGATGCACCTGTTCTAACAGTGCTCCGTAATATGAATCAAAAGATGCTTTGATCTCATTCACATATTTCTGTTGTATTATTTAATACCAACTTTCCTTTAGCACCGTAAAGTAATTAACCTTTCATCTCCAAAATTTAAGGAGAAGGCTGCTGCTCTCAGCAAAGTGCACAAGCCCACTATGCCCATACATTTTTAAAATCTTATATAGGTATATAAAAATATACTGTAAATTAAGTCAGGAAATAATAAGAATTTCACTGAATATGGGAAATGAGATGTTATGACTCAATTAGATCATAGTGGGCAGCTGCAGACATTTAACAATATCAGAAACACCAATTCTAGTACCAAGTGTAAAAGTCATGGGTAATGGATTTAAGTAAAGGGCTTACAAAGAAACACAGTTTAAAATAAGGCAAAACAATTGTGAGTAAATTAAACATTCTTCATGAAAAGACACTAATTAAGATGTACTAATGATATAAAACTTAATTGTCATGCAATTTATGCACAATTACTCCTCAACAAATATTTAATTAAATTCCCTTTAATACCTTAAAACAGTCTTTCCTTCTCTCTCACACCCTGTATCTCTTTATTTCTGGTCATTAGGTAGGAATATGTGAGCTGTTAATTGGCATAGAGTAAGAATGACAGGTATTAAGGGAATTCAATGCACTTATATTTTTAGTTTTTGAAAGTTAGAAAGGAAATGCTTTCCACTTGGATGACTTGAGGAGTGTGTAGTGTTTTCATAGACTAATTGTTTTAATTAATTGAATTAATTAGTAGATATTTTCAAAGAGCTTTGAAGACACAAATTGCAATGTAAGCACTGTGCTGGTGCTGTTATTGTTAGTGGGTGCTGCAGAAGCTAGGCTGACAAAACCTTCAGCAGAAGGTGTAATGGTTCAAGTGACCCGGACAGAAAATGAAGTTTTTTACTTCAAGTCCTGCTTCTAAATTAAAATGAATGAAAATTTTTAGGTCTGAAATCCAGAAACCTTCCAGAGGCAAGGCTGATGCAGCTCTGTACCCCCCTGGCCAAGCAACATTGAGGCTGAGCGTGGGTTCCCAGTAGGCACACACACACAAAAACATGTACACAATACGTATACAGACAGCTGGACATGCTTGTCAGCACAGATGAACACAGTGAGCACTTTAAAACATAAACAGTCCCATGGGCTTCGTCCTGTTCCCCTCTCTGGTTGATCAGGAGGAAGGTCCATGCGTGTAAAATATACATCTGTACACATGTGACCATATGTACGATGTGAATCCCTCCAGCAGCTGGGCTTAGACAGTAGCTGGTCCCTCGATCCCAGTCACCCCAGCTTCTGGCATCTGGATGTAGGAGCTCCTGAAGTCCACAGCCCCGCTTCAGCTGCAAAGACCTATTACTCACAGAAATGCACGTCCCAGACCATGTGCAGCCCAGCTTGAAAATTGCTACTGCTCACATGCACACTTGCATTCTCTTCAGTTCACCCCAAGAGTCTCTGACCCTTGATCATTTAGAACCACATATACACGTGCATGCAGGACAGGAAAAAAGGGAATTTAAGATAGGATGGTCTGCACTAATCAGGTCCTGTGCATAGCCAGAAAAACATGCTGGCCAGCAACCTGTATACAGGCAACCAGCCCTTTTTATTCTTTTTTATTTATTTTTTTTTTCCCTTTTTTCCCATGTTTGATCCCAAATCACCTGGATCTCTCCGTTTCCCCCACTTTGGTTCTTCCCCTAAGCATCCCCTAATAAATCTTGTGCCATCCGGAAATAATACTTCTCTCACATCCTCTGTGTCACATAACCCTGAGCAGTGACCTCCCCTCTGTCTGAAAGGCTCTGCAGAGAGATGGGAGGGCACCCTCAACTCTTCTTGATGGGTGTCACCCCTAGACCATGGAGTTGAGTTTCTCCTGGGGCAGCCCTGGGAGGTGTCTGGACAGGGTGACCCTTTCTCTGAGAGTGTCATTTGGGTTGTCCAGCCAAACCCACACAACACCAAAATTCCTGCAGTTTATAAAAAGCAATTTTTATGGAGAATATTGGAGAGAGTCCTAGACCAAGAGGTTCGTGAAGTTTTCAGATGAGTCTGAGAACACTTTGCTGGAAAGAACTTTCTGAAGGGCATCCAAATTATTAATCCATATGCAATGTGCCTGAACTCAGCTAAGCATTTCTCATGCTGCATCCAAGTGATTTTTCTTTCATGTTTTTTTATGTATCAGTATTAACACATAAAGAATCTAAATGATGCCCTTGGATTAGAAAATGTTTTCACTTTTAAGTGTGGGGTTACTCTGGGTCGTGCCTGCGTGCACAAGGGGAAGGGTCTGGGGTGCCTGCGAGCACAGTGGGAGGGGTCCTGGGTTCCTGGGTGGGACGCTTTTGCGCTATATAAGGTACTGTCACGTAGCAATAAATTGGGCTTATGGCACAGAACGCTGGTCGTTGTGTCCGTTTGTCCCAGGGTCTTTCGGTTGGGTTATCCGACATTAAGGACAGCAGATTGTTCAGGTTGATCAGAAGTATCTACTGCATCTACCACTTACACAGCTCAGCGGCTGAAGTCTGAGATCACACCTTGCCAAAATCTGCTCTCCTCTGAAAGATTTGTAACCTGCAATTTGGAGAATCAGAGTCCAGTTTGTACTTTGGAGTTTGCACCTACCGGTCTCTTAGTTGTCATACACACTGAAGAATTCAGAGCTAAATTAAAGAAATGACCTTCAGGAGAAGACTAAAAAATTAGGCATCGTGGTAGAGATACTCACTTGGACCTTTATGAATGAAAGTATGTATGCACAACAGGTATTGGGTCCTACTGCACAAAAGTGAATTGCAGTCTTGAAGAACAACAATGTTTATATGATATTTCAATACAGAGAGAATAACAATTTAATATTACATGTTAATAACATATTCTTATTAATTACATATTAATAATAGTAATACAGAGAGAATAACAATTTAATATTTTTATTTTAAAATAAAAAAAGTTTTTATTTAGTATTACTGTTAAAAAAACTTTCCAGATATACTAAATAATATTTGTTTGCACATGTTGTATATATATACATCTATCCATATATAAGTATATGTGGATAAAACAGAGAAAGAGTATATTTTGATTTTTTTTCCAAGAGCAAGAGAATAAGCTTTTATCTATAACTGCTACTTTAAAATCAAGTAAGAAAGAGGAAAAGAAGGAAAAATCTACTTCCCATGTGGGAGAAAGCATTGTTCATACATAGCAAAGCAAATCAGAAAGGACAGAAAAAGCAGCAGACTTTGGGAATCTGCTCTTCCAGCAGGGGAATTCAAACAGGTGGTGTATGATCTTGAAAACTAAGATTATTTTTTTCCCTGCAAGGCAGTGTTTTGTGTTGTTAATACATTTATTCCTATGCAGATTCAAGCTTTGCCTATTTACCCCTGGAGCAATAATTACATAGTATGGTCCTATAATTTTAACATTCCAACTGTCCTGAAGGAGCTTAGTGGAGACCTTGGAGGGGACTTAATATTATTCAAAAGAATTAATCCAGCAGTGCAGCAGAATGCCCTACAGAATGAATTTTTAATGGAATTTTCAAAGGCCTAAATGTCCTGTAGATAGCTTTGAAAATCTCTGTCCTAAGGTCTGTGGTGCTGGGCAGAAAATAGTCCTTGCAATACCCACTTTCCTGGGAGAGCAGGTGGCTTGTACAGGTGAGAATTAAATTGTGTAATTTTGATATTACATTAGATATTTTGCAAAGCAGTTCCATTTGAGAAAGTAAAATATCATACCAAATCACAGTGAAATATTTCATCAGTATTTTTGCATCTTAGCTCCTGAATATTATGCATACAACAAGTGGAAATTGGTAGCTCCAACTCAAAAGCACGTTAAGTGGGCAAACCTCTGTCATTTTGTACATGAGCAGCCTGTCATGAGGCTGTGGGGTCTTTTTCTCTGTGAGAAAGTAGCTCATGAAAATGTATCATTGACCTCTGTTCCAGGAGATGCCCAGGCCCTACAGAATGTAATGGCTGTATATACCTGTGCAAGGTATGAGAGTACAGGGCAGGTAGCTGGAGAAGACAGCCTCTGTTGACAGCTAGGGGGACAGAAATGGGGTTGGAAATGAAGAAGAACAAGAACAGAATCAAAGGAGGCTTTTTAAGTCAGACCCTGGGGATAGGATTTCTCTGGACAAATGTGAATGTTAGCAATGTAGACATCTATAGCTGGGCTTCTCATTGTAGTTAATCTCTACTGTCACTTGTGCCCAATGGCTGTCAGGGGAGCAGAGGGTGACTGTTTTCAGTGCAGCTGTCTGTTGTGTAGATGTTGAGCATTACAAGAGTTGAATGCTGCTCCACATGCTTAATTTGAGTCTCGGTAAAACTAAGATGGCAGGTGTTGGGAGAGAGATATGACACGCAGAATTTCAAAATAGCAAAGCACATA
Source organism: Aythya fuligula (assembly GCF_009819795.1). Lineage (NCBI taxonomy): Eukaryota > Metazoa > Chordata > Aves > Anseriformes > Anatidae > Aythya > Aythya fuligula. The sequence goes on from NC_045561.1 coordinate 34,940,387, forward strand.
AAATAAAGCACACAGGAGCACGTACAGAACATCTAGAGGGGCATAAGAGGACCATGGATTGAGACTGATTAAAGATATGCTTTTTAATGAACAGTAAGGCCACTTTTGTTCCATGTTTAGCTTCAAGTCTTTGCTGAGGTGCATTCACTTTTGCTTCTCTGGTCTCCCTATATTCAGAGCTTTATTAAACTTCTTTGCAGTGGCAGTAAGGAAACTGAGTAAATAGACCCCCGAAGTAATTTCTGTCTAGACTCAGCTAGTTTTGGAAAAAAAAAACGTGCATCTAGCTCTGCTCATGGTAATGTTTCTCTTCATCTTGAAGGTGACAAAGAACCAGAAGAAAAAATTATGGGTTTTCTATCAGCTGTTCTAAAAACATTCAATATTGTCAAAAAACTGTGACTTTCCATGTTTTGTTTTGTGTTTGTTTTGGAAAGAGGAGAAGAGGATGACGTGGTGGGGCTAGAAAGACTTGTCTATAAGACAATTTCAGCTGATGGTTTCATGGTGCATTTTGAGAATAGAACATGTTGCAAAAAAGTTTCATCATTTTATGAAAGAAAATGTTTCTAAGAGTGGGGGTTAGGAACAATTATTTTTGTTTTTGTTTTTGTTTTCCCTATCTTAAAACTTCACAGAATGTTGTTCACTGTCCACACATGGATCTTTAAAAGCTTTACCTTGTGTGCTTTGAAGTGTACTCTAAATATTTAACACTAGATTTTGGAAGGAAATGTTTTCTTGGTAGCGAGACATCTGCTTTTCTTCATATTGTAAGCAGATGATGATGAAACATGAGGGGAAGCTTGGTTTTAAAATACACAGAATTGCTGCAGAAGGGCTTACTTGTTCTTGTGAAAATACACCCTTTTTTAAAATTCACTGGCCATTTAGGTTACACTGTTTTGTGTAGTTATGTTAACCTGAAATTGCTTCAGGTTCAGTTCAGTGCTATAAGATTCTGTGTATAAACTGTAAAACATAAGACTGAAAATTTATTGTTATGTGCAAGGGTAAAACAAGTTACAAAACTGAAAAAGAGAACTTGAAAAGATGCTTATCAGAAGCCAGAGAAAATCACTGAATATTCCCAGACTTCTCTCGATCAGTGCTACAAATCCCAATTATAACTTTCTTCCTGAGCAAGAGCCTGTAACTATGCTGTGTTATACCTTCTACAAGCAAAAAGGAGCTTTAGACAGCACGGAAACCAGTACAGTGTTGGCATATTCAGGTATGTAGTATATCTGAAGCTTAAGTCATCTGACTATAGGGATTGATGGAATCAGCAAAGTCCTGGATACAAATAAAATGAAGCGAAATGAGGAAATTCTTCAGGGGTAGGGATAGGGATGAAGTAGAGTCATGAATAAATTTAACTGTAGCAGGGTAAGTCTGATCAGCTATTGAGCCACAAGATACCATTGATATAAGAAATGCATATGGATAGTTAATGTTATATTTATATGAGTTCCTAACTTTCACAGTGAAAGTGCTTTGGAGGAAATTTGCATTACATAGCATTAAAATGAAGCCAGCTCTGTGTGGAACACTGCATCGGTGCATTACAAGTGGTGAGAGGCAATGGCTCAGTGCTGAAGCTGAAGGGATAAGCAGCAAATCACACCTGTTGCTTTTAAAACCTCAACAATAATATTTTTAAAGGTAACATTAACTATTATAGCTCCTTTATAGAAAAAAAAAAGGGGGGAGAGGGGGGAGGGAGGGAACTAAACATCAACCTGCTAAAACTCTTTTCTGATTAAGCTCAAAATCAAAGAAGGAAACCCCTGAATAATAACGTTGTTAATAATATCCCATACTCTTTAGAATGCAGTATGCTCACTGGCATTAGTAAGTTATGCAGGAGGAACGTGGCTCTTCATTGATAATATCCATACAGCCAAGGCAATTGTAGTTAATAATGAGAAATTGCTGGCCCTTTTCCAGTAAAACTCTTAGGGGAGGTGGAGTTCATCTTCTTTATGCATGCAAGAAATGACTTTTCAAATGGAAACTTGTGTGATGTTTGTTAATTGTCTTTGCACTTGCTCCTAAAAGGAGAGACTAAATAGTTTGCTCATTGCACATTCTGCATATACGATGTCCATCTGTATCTGGTCATTTGTAGGAGTGATTTCTGGCTGGAATTAAAATCAGAGTGACATTCTTCTTATGGGGGAGAGTGATTGCCAAGCCATGGAAAGTTCCTACCTGAATCTGAAAGGAAGGGAAGTGATGGCAGATGAAAAGGGTAGAAGTAGTAAGTCAGGTTTCTCTGCTTGTCTTCTATTATCCATGGTAAATCAGCATAAGCAACTTAATTTTGAAGTTTTCATTTCTGAAAACAGGATAATAGTACTCTCACATAGAGAAGGTACACTGTGAGGCTTTATCAGTTGTTTATTAAGGGCTCAGTTAACACTATTTAGAAGGCAGGCTTGAATTCCTGATGGCTGCTAAGTAGTCACATTTTCATTAGTCCCCTTGTGGTCTGTTCATGGTAGTCACTTGTTCTCTAACAGTGTTGTCTGGTGCAGAGTTATAACCCTTCCTGGACTTGTTTTTTTTTTTTATCTTGTCTCATTTTGGGTGGATTTCTTTTCTATTCACAATTTTTCTCAGCCTTTCCATGCACTTCCCAGTTTAATCATTTAGCAGAAATATGTCATCATCTCTTACAAATCTTTGGAAAGAAGATGTTACCTTAGCTGGGATTTCATACAATTTTCATTTCAGGCAGTTTTTGGAAGTATTCTGTTGTGCAGAATCCTCCTTTGCACAAGATCAAGTGATAACTGCAATAATGAGGGTAAATACAATAACATCACCAGTGCTCATTCGTATTGACTACAGTTCCTTGTTTGCCATCAATGCAAATTGTCGCACAGCTAGACACAATAAAGCTTTAGCCGAAACAAGTTTAGCCTGGCAGCCTGGGGAGTGTCTTAGCGGGCCCCAGTGCATGGCCCGTGGGGTCTCCCTGAGCAGCCTCCTGGGGGGCAGGCAGCTGAGTAGGCAGCTCTGAGCTCTGGATTTTGGGAACTGCAGAGGGAATGCATGTGCAGCATGTGCACAGACACTGTCAGACCTGCTGATACTCTTCAGTGGGACCAGCGTGGTAGACTACTTTTTTTTTTTTTTTTTTTTTTTTAATATAGACAAAGTGGGCAATGTGGCAATGGGTTATGGGTGTGAAGATTGCCTGGGTTTACAGAATCCCACTATCCATGCAAGGATGCAGCAGCTTTGAAAGGAAAAACACAATCTGGATAATACCAAAGCAGCAGCAGTAGCTGCATCAGTCATGTTACCAGCAAAGTACGGGAATAACTGCTCTGATGCATAATTCCTTGGTGGATGGAGATGATCAGGGAAGCTGTCAGAAAACATTTTCTGAAAAAAAACAACAGCGGTTGATTTCCTGGAGGATAAGCAATTAGTTTCAACACAGCTGCAGTGGACTTATTTTATATCACTCTATCCTCTTCATTTGGATCCAGATGGAAAAGGACTGAGATTGTGGTGTTCAGAAGTTATCACTGCTTTGGAAGGTCAACCTCACAAAAAGCATTTTCAAAAAGAAACTGCAAAAATCCAAGGATGCTCTTTACAACTCCTTAATTCTTTTTTTTATTTTTTTTTTTATTTTTTTTTTTTATTTTATTTTATTCTTAGATAAAAATAAGATAAAAATATTTCAGGATAAACTGAAAAGAAGTTAGGACAGTGCTAGAAGCATGCCTTACAGCCTAAGTTGCATAAAAGATTTCTGGTATGCCAGAGTTGGGCTTAGTTACAAGCAAGAATGGGGTTATCATCTGCAGCAGGGTGCTGAACCTCTTCTTTGGCACAGAGAAGGTGTGGGACTTGTCCTGGAAATTGCCACATGGCTGTGAACCGTCCTCTTCTCTGTGATAAATGCTGTAGCCCTTCTTCCTTTGCAAAATGAGATGTGCATCACTGCTGAGATATTTTATGTCACACACACTTGATGATGCTTTGATCTGGGCCATCTGCCACATCTCTATTTCATAGTCGTTATAGTCACTGGTAATGGACTCTTGTCTCCAGAAAAGGGTTTTGGAGTTGGAGACACAGTGAGGTCTGATTGTCACCACTGCCAGGCCATATGGTCTGAGCCAATGCCTGAGAGAACTTATGCTTTATAGAAGCTGGTGCTCCTGAAGGTGCCATGGCAGTGACAGAGGAGGACAAAATGAGGTGTTCTAAAACGCCTTCTTCACTGTGACTACAGTTTTTCATATAGAGTCTCATCCTCCTCTTTATTTGATGATTGGAAATTAATTTCACACTTTAATGCTCACTTAGTTCTGTGCTTAGCATCTCTCTGTATAAGGAAAAAATAATCAAATAAGAAAAAGGCACTTTTTAACTCCCCCTGAGATGGGCCTACTTGTCACCTCCTCCTACTGCAATCTTCAGAGGCAATAAAAATTAACACCAGAGACCAACAGCATGATAATATGAATGAAACGCACTGAATATGCACAATGCCTACAAAACAGGACTTAAATCTCAAGATAGGTGTTATCTAAACAATAAGGGAGAATTCACTTAATTTTGATCTTGTACTGCCCACCATGCCTCTTCCACACTTTTCAGCACAAATTATGGCTTTTCCTTTGCTCTTCAGTGGGCTGGCTAGGGATACTGAAGATTACAGGACGACATGTTTGTTTGTTTCTTTTTCTTTAGGACATGGATTGTTTTCAGTGATTTGCATTTGAAATGCCAATGGCCAAAAGATTTCTTATCCTAATCCAATGGAGGAAAAACAACAGAACACAGCTGGCAAGTGCTGGGCTTTGGAACAAATGGTGAATAATTCCTGTTACTCTTAGGGCTACAAGACCTTAACACAGCCCAAGATATGGCATCAAACAGCACTTAAACTCAGTCCCAAGGATGAATGCAGCAGCTGTCTAACAGCAGAAAGGGAAAACTGAAATATTAAATCTGACATTTTCAAAGTTGGTGGAGACAAGGATGTTTAGTACATCCTAGTTTAGGAAATATAACTACTTTGGGTTAGACCTTTATCTTTTGTACATCGCTCATATCTCCAGCAGCTGCTGCATGTGAGAAGAGTGTCAGTATGGCTTACCTCTTCCTCTAATAACATCTTCCCAAGTGCCAATAAACTTTAACTTAAGGACTTGCTAAATTAAAGATGGTGTCTAGACCATGATGGTTAATAGTTCCCAAGTGGCCTGATTTGATAAATTTGTCCATTGTTTTCTGAACCTTTCTTTGTCCTCTATGACACCTTACAGCAGTATATTCTGCAAGTTGGTTTAGTTTATTTTGAGGTACGTGAAAAAGTCCTTCTTTTGTTTGTATTAATTCTGCTCGTCTGATATTTTATTGGGTGGACCCTATTTCTTTTGCTACATAAGTTACTGAATAATTATCCTTAATTCATCACTGTCATTATTGTTTCAGACTTACTAGTGAAGACATTTGAAAGATATCTCCATCTGTAGGTCTGAAAGATGACAAAACCACATTCTGCTCTAAGTGGGTACCGAGCACCTCACTGGGCAGCAGTGGATGTGTGCATTACACAAACACACAGATACTGGACTCAGGCTTGGAAGTACCTCATGTCAGGCATTTTAAGAAGATTATTATGACTCATTTCCTCAGGAACAAGCATCATAGCTTTACTTTTGAATACCAACTCTTTCTGTGTCCCCAAATGTTGCACTGAATTTTGTGGCTTTGCTGAGGCAGTTATTGAAAAACCCTTATAAAAATGTTGAAAATCTGGTGATGCTTAATCATCTCAAGGATAGAATTAGAACTTGGACACAGATGCTGACTAACAATGGAAATCACACAAACAATGGTTTTGAACTTACAGGCTAGAGGCAGGTACCTCATTTATATTCCTTTCACCTTACCATTACAGCCTCAGAGCAGATTTGCTGCCATTTGCCTTGATGCCTGATTTGAAGTCAAAATATGCTCAAGAAAAAAAAATTAAAAAAAATCAAAAGCTGGAAAGTTACAGGCTCAGAAAGGAAACTGAGTTCTCCATTTTGTGCATACAGATGCCAAACACAGTCAAGATATAAGTCTGGTTTTCTGGCTGACTGCAAACAGGGTGCCAGGTCCCTGTCCTTGCACACTTTCAACTATAGTGTCTTGATTCAGCTTGTTTCTGCTCTATAAGTGTTACTGCCAAACATCCAAAGGAAAATCACTCATTTTATAGAATCATCTATGTTGGAAAAGACCTTCAAAGTCCAACCATCAACCCAACCTACCTAGTCCCATTACTAAACCATGTCCCTTAGTGCAACATCCACACATCTGTTAAGTACCTCCAGGGATGGGGACTTCACCACTTTCCTAGGCAGCCCATTCCAATGCTTGCCCACCCTCTCCATGAAGAAATTCATCCTAATGTCCAATCTAAATTTCCTCTTGAGCAACCTGGGACCATTTCCTTGCATTCTGTCACCTGAGAAAAGAGATCAACATCCACCATGCTGCAACACCCTTTCAGGTGGTTGTAGAGAGCAATGAGGTCTCCCCTCAGCCACTTTGATCCAAGTAAAAAGTCAGTGACTTGGAGGAAATTGCAGAAAAAAATAAATATTATCTACTCCCCCTCCTCTGCAGAAAACATGACCCAAATGAGGCCTGTAGGACAAATTTTCCAGTAAGTATTCTCTGTGTGTCTTCCCAGTGCCCTTACTTCTCAATATTGCCTGTGTTACCTGCAAGGTAATAGTTCTTATGGAAGACAAACCCCTTATCCTGCTGACTTCTAAATTGCTCCTTCTACCCATGTGCAAGAAGAACTGGGCTCAAGGCCCCACTTCTTGCTGACAGTCCGTTCTGTGCCTGGAGGACATAATATCCACTCTGCAGACTGTGTGGAGATGTGAAGCTATAAGGAAGAGTAAGAATAGGCAGGATAAACTCTGCATAGCTTTGCATGCTCGGAGTGAGCACCATTGTATGAACAATCATTTCTGCAGCAGCAGCAGCACATTTCCTAGGGGAAACCTGCAAGGTTTGAAAGGCTTCCCTCTCATCGTGGTATCGATGCCCTTTTATTGATTCCTTCATTTGTGCCGCTGCTCTGAGCTACTTCACATGCAGCACAAAGCCAAATCATTCTCTTCAGCTATATTTCTTGGACAAAGGAACCTGTTTCAGATCAGCTGATTTAGACACTAATGCAAGCTGAAAGAAAGTGAGAAGAGGTTCTGCTTTTTAAAATTTCATTTATTTATTTTAATTTCCATAAGGTAAAACTATCATCCAGAGACTCTCTATACTTAGGGAGATTCCCTATACCTGATTTAATAGCAGCATTATTATGGGCTCAGAGAACCCCAGAAATAGAGTAGACCTCTTCCACAAAAGGGATGTGATTGAAAATGTCTCTTCAGAAACCATAATGGATAGTAAAGTTTGTAAACATTAGCCTGTAAACCGTGAAAGCAGCTCTTCCCTCTGACTCAGAGAAAGTAAACCAGGCATTATCTTGGTCTTTTAAATTACCGTCAATTCTGTGAGCTGATATAATAGCATGAATGAAGGGGACAGAACTATTTCCCTATTTATGACTTATAGAGGATTTATTCTCCATTAATTTGGCTAACAGTAAACACATATACTGACTTCTGCCAGTTCAAAAACATTAAACTATTCCTTTTACAGACCCCATTGTATTAAAATGGGAAAACCCAGAAAGTGAGCATGGGTTAGCTTTCAGTAGATCACATGCTGCTTCCTAGCACTGTTTCTTAGCCATACCTATCTGTCCATTTCTGTGTATGTTATTTGTCTTCCTGTTTTGGAGTTTCAAACCCCATTCTCAGTTCATGTCCCCTCTGTATGTCCCTTTGGCTTAGACCTGGCAATTAAGCAGAGCACTGCTTAGGCTGCAGAAACCTGCTAATGTGATCTTCAGCCTATAGCAGTAATTCCTGGTCTGGGTGAAAGGAGGGCCAGGCAAGCCTTTCATTTGTTGTAATAAACTGTGTATGAAAGTTCTCCAGGGGAACCAGCGCTGCAAGTGATTCATGGAGCAGCACTAATTGTACTGGCTACTCACTGATAAGTTGCACTCTTGCTGAGAGATTGGGCCATAAATCACTGTAGGAAGGTCTTTTTTTTTGATGTAATCAGGCCTGTCTGTTTTGGCAACATCCCACTACCTTTTATTTTATTCCTTTTTTAATGAATCTCACCAAAGGGAAGAACCACAGTTACATGTCTTCTTTCATTCCCCCCTCCAAACTATGCTTTGTCTTTTGTCCAGCTCCCAGGTTTTTTCCCTTTCATGTCCTCTCAAGTGCTAGTTTCCAGTAAGTGGACAGTTGTGCCCTTCAATGACATATATCACTCATGGTCTTCAAAGCCTTTTACAAACATCCCAGAATTCATGCTCTAAACACTTCTGCTTGCCTTATTTTGTGGGTGGAGAAACTAGAATACATAAAGCTCAGGAGACAATACCCAAACTCAGGACCCTGTAGCATCTTACACCTCAGTCTGTGATGTGCTGGTAGATTATGCAGACTGGACTACTGTACAGCTACCTTGGATGCTGATTGTCACAGGGCTATGGCAGAATAAGCCTTGTTGTTCTTTACAATTCAACCTGCTTTGCCCACTTATTGCATGTTTATGTAGTGCCCAGGGGCTGGAGAACCAAAGCTGTGTCATAGGTGAGTGCTGTGGTTTAAGCTGAGCACCACACAGCCGTTTGCTTATTCTCCTTGCCTTTTTTTTTTTTTTTTTTTTGGGGGAGGGGGAGATCAGAAAAAAAAGATAAAATTATGAGTTGGGATAAAGACTGTTTAACAGAACAGAAAAGAAATTGAATAATTGTAATTATAACAATATAAAAAACAAGTGATGCACAATACAATAACTCACCACCAACTGACTGATGCCCAGTGAGTCCCCAGGCAGCAGCTGCAGCAGTCCTCCCACTCAGTTTCACTGCTGAGCACAATGTCACCTGGTATAGGACATCCCTTTGGCCAGTTTGGGTCAGCTGTCCTGGTTCTGTCCCCTCCCAGCTCCTGCTGCACCCTCCGTCTCCTCGCAGGGGAGCAGGAGGAGCTGAAATGTCCTTGACTTGGTGTAAACACTGCTCAACCACAACTAAATCATTGGTGTGTTATCAATATTTTTCTCATCCTAAATACAAAACATAGCACCATACCAGCTACTAGGAAGAAAATTAACTCTATCCCAGCTGAAGCCAGGACATTGATGTTTCACAGCAGTACATGAGGGGAAACAAAATGCACCTAATGTAGTCTTAGAGCCTCCTCTGAGCAAAACCAGGATGGCACTTTGCCTGTTTTAAGAGGCTGGGAGCAGACAAAGGATATAAAAACAAGCACTGCAATCTCTTCTCTTACTTTCTGAGTGCCCTGTTTAACTGTGCTTGAGGACACCATCACCAGCCCTTGCATTGTTCTTCTCCTTTGGAAACTGGGGGTTTATGTCCTGGCCAGTGAGGGCATTACTTTGCTGGCTTTGCTGTCACCTTCACTGGGCAGCCTGGTGTTGCTGTACTCTGGAAGATCAGGTTATGACTCAGTTCCTACTGGTCACTGAATTGATGCAATGGGAGCATCCTCCCTTAGACCACTGAGTACAGAGAAAAAGTGATAGAGTAGAGAAATTCTCTAAAAGGAAAAGCCTGTTGGAGTGGAGACGAGTCATAGATTGTGTGGCTTCAGATAAACTATTTTCAGATTGTTTTGTATCTTTCTAGTTGGCACTTGCGTACTACAAAAAACATCACATAAACCTTGCAAGACCTCACCAGACAGCAAGCAAAGGCTCAGGATTCAGTCACACATCTCTATCACAAGAGCTCACCAGAGATCTGAGGGAGCCTGGGGCCCCTGGAGCAGTAGCTGCAGGAATTCAGAGCCACTGATAAATGGTTTATCTTGTGTAAAAGCAAGACTGCACACCTGAAGACTCTTGTTTCCTCTTGTTTCTCTATTTTGTATGGAACTCTTTTAATTGTGCTGTATAACCAGGGTGACCTGATTCAAAACTGACAAAACTTGAGTAATCATATAGATACATCTTATGTTTACTTTTTCATGACTCTGTTTCAGCTTGAGAAATGAAGAAAACCAGAGAGAGTCTGACAAGTATGGTTTGCATTATAAGGGCCAAGGGAAAAATTTTGTTTTGTTTTGTTGGTTGTTTTTATATGAAAGCTTCAATTTTGTGAATAATATAGCACACCCCCCACTTCCCCAAAGTCAACTGCAGTGATATAGCACTAAACCAGCTCTGTGTTTGTCAAGCAGCTCACCTTTACTTAAGAAAAAATATAAGCATTAACTTCCAACAGAAATTACATGCATGAGATTTTTGCATATAAAAATGTTGTCTGTGCAGAAAGGGTACTTATAGATGTTGTAATACTTTGCATATAAAATGTATTTAGCTAAATGTACACAAGGGCTTTATTTAATTGCCTATTTAGTACTATACCAGAAGTTTCTTGCATAGACCCTTATATTATTTTAGGTATTATGCATGAGGACAGCATATGTATCGGTTTGTCTATGTTTCTACACAAATCTGTACCTACATACTTATAAATTATGAAAATAATTTTAATTTAGTTAAAAATATACCAAAGAAATTAAAGTTATTAATTCAATTAATTAAAGCTAATAATTTGTTCAATAGACAGCATAGCAAAGCCGAAGAGTGTGACTTAGTATGAGATAACAACTTGTACAAATAAGAGACATTTACTTCTAAACCATTAACACTTAATAACAAAATAAACAGCAAGAGACCAAAGTGAAGGTCTAAATATAGACTGAACATGTCTAGAAGGCACGTGAACAAAAAAACACTTGGAATGTTGTCAGATTGTATCCTCATTCCTAAAGCACTCTCATCCCACCTTCCCTGCAGTGCTGTGGGGTTGAAGTGAGCTGGGGTTAGAAACAGCTACAATGAGTACGAGCTTTGTTCTCTTTCCTGGATTCTGTCAATGGGATTCTGCACTGGAATTCTGCATATTGTCATGAAACATTATAAAAGGGAAGATAAGGGAAGAGTCCAATTTCTGCATAGTCTAAGTATAAGGACTTAGTGAAAAGACACTGTAAAATCAGTTTGTCTTGATCACATCAAATCCCGCTCCAAATAAATATTGGCAGTATTGTGGGTTAGAGCCTAAATGCCAGGACAGCATTCATTTTCCTTAGACTTTTGCCTACCAATTTTGACTGGGGAATCTTGAAACTTCCCCAAGTTGTGGATGTAGTCCTGAAGTTCTCCTGAGCAATGTTTTGTTTGTTGACTTGTTTGTTTGTTTGTTTTGAAACTTATTATTCCACTACACTGGCAAGGGGTACTAGTAGGCCTCAATGTGCTGAAAACTTTGGGAGGACATCATTAACTTCATTTCTAGAAGAATTTTTAGCTTTGATTTGAAATGTCCCATTGCTTCCAATATATCACAGTAATTAAAAGCTGAGAGTGTAATGGGTACTGAGAGCAAGCTGCAGAGATTTTTTTATTTTTTAAACCACTAATCCTGATGATAAAAGATCCGGAGAAGACAGGGAATATCACATTGACTGTCTGCTAGCTTATATGAATGGCATTCATGGCCTTGGATGTGTAATCTTCTTTTGATAAGAAAATCTGGGAAAGTCATCTAGAGCAGATGGAAAGTAATTCTCAGATCCAGGCACAACCAAATTAAATCCGTTGCACTTCCTTTAGGGAACTGTTATGAAAGCTTACATCCCACTGGATGTTTCTAAGATACTATCAGGAGAATTTGACCATAAAATTTCCTTTCCAAAAATCAAGAAAGTCAATGAGAGTTGGACTGTACGAATACAGTTCATCTTGTAACATGTTCTCGTAATATATATTATTTTTTCCATAAGTATATTGGTTTAGCAAATATGACTATAAATAGAATATCCTGTTCATGACAGCTTTTCGACTTGTAAAAATGCAAGAAGACATCATTCTCTTCACGTACATGCACTAGAAATTCTGGTCACCATTGACACGCCTTTAATAGTTTGCAATGATCAAAACTACCTTGTAAATTGCCTTCCAATCTTATTGAAATAGCCTGATGCAAACTACATCCTAATTGCTAAATTAGGACTGTGTTCTTTGCTGAGCTAATTTTCTTGCTAAATGGGCACGTGGTGTGGCAGTTAAGGACTTTTTATCATGTTATTACAATGAGGGATTATATGGTTTCATTGTAATTGAATTTTAATGAGGACCACTCTTAAGCAAATACACCTCCATAAATGATGCAGCAGAGATATTCTGTCGAGAAGCAGAAGATGACAATTTGGTGGAGCCAGCTGGACCCAGGGGAGCCTTTAAGGCTTTAATTAAAAGCAATGAGGAGTCTTTTTAGTTTTTATTATTATTATTATTATTTTATTTTATTTTTTAATTATTCTTAGCCCTTTCTCCATTCCCAACCCAGCCGTGAAGTCCAAGGGACCTGAAGGAGATTCCTGATTTCATTTCCAGTTATATCAGAATCACTGAATGGGATTTTTTGTTTTGAAAGTGAAGCTTGGTTGTCATTCATTCTTTCTTAGATGCGCTTAGTAATAAATGTAACAATAAAAGCCACTTGCGTCCAATAGACTTAATGGCCTACAGCAGATGAAGAAAAACATAGAATATGTTGCTTGAGTTCTTGTCCACATGTAATGAGAGTTAGATTTCTGCCAGCTGAGTTCTAGTGGTGGAATTCAGGTGTTAAACCTTTTCTGGAGGAACAGTAAGTGCTATTTTTGTGCATGGTAGTACAAGAGCTCGGACTTCCCCCAGAGACACAATTTCTCATTGAAGACTGATGCAATGGAAGTTACTGTGTCCATAAGACTATGCAATATACAAAATCTGCTTCAAAGGATGCTCTGATTAAGAGTTAAATAGACCTCTCTCAGCTGTGCTGATTACTGAGGAGGAGGAAAACACATGTGGTGTTACACAACATCTGTGATGAGGTGGCAAAAAAGCAAGCAAATCCCAGGTGCACACCCCTCACTCCCAGCAAATACCAAATAGATACCAAAAGGTCGGATTTACAGGTGCATTAATTAACCCCTCTTTGCTTGTACAGGAGAGGACTATTATGGGACAAATAAGTAGTAGATGACTATTTTCCAAAGAAGAAATATGTCTGAAATATTGTGAAACATAATTTCATAGTGCAAACGCAAAGTTTTGGAAGCTTTAAAAAAATAATATTAATAACCCAAGGTGCAATGTAACTGTTGTATTACGTTAGGTGTCAATATTTGTCAACAGGGATTGCGGCTATTTCTGCTCATGAATATGGAAATGAACCTAACAATCCTTTGAAAAGAAAATGCCTTGATAAGCTCTACAGCTATTGTGTTTTAATTGCTGGTAAATGCCAACTCCGATAATGGCATCTGCTGTGTACCTGTACAATCATAGTGCACTGGAATGAGCTAATGACTGCAGAGCAGAAGTCTGGCGTGAAGCCACTTCAGGTGTCCACCTTAATGAGGGTCTCGTGGGGGGAGAGGTGCACTGAGCAAAAGACTTCTGAGGCTACTGAAGCTGTTGGAGTGGAGAGGTGATCAGTGTGGGTGCTTCCAACCCAAAGGAAGATACATGTACATTAAGGATGTTTGGTTAGCAACTGCCTGACTCACGTGCACACAAGCATAATACTGGATGTAATGCTATTATATACTCAGATGCAGAAATATGTCTGAAAACAGTTACCATAATGAGCATATTAGACACTGCTCATTTCATCCTTAAAAGTGACCCAGGCTCAGATCTCAGTGAACCACAGTGAATTCATCATCAGAGTGCTGATATGGAAGAAAATGTGCTGATGGCAGCTGCTTTTATCTGTACAGTTTCCATTACTAGACTAAATTACTATATTTATTTCCATTTCTAGATAAAATTCCTTTACTAGAACAAAGGATTACTCCTGCTCTGCCCCATCCATAGTGACATGGCTGTGGGGGCTCCTGGAATGATAGCTGTGGAGCACCACAATAAAAGAACTTATGGGCAGGAAATAAGAATATGCTCAGATTTTTTTCCAGCGATCTGACTATTTTAACTTCAAATATTATGACAGATATAAGCATTTCAAATACCCAATCACTAAATTAAAAGATCCCAAAACAGATGGCAGCACCACTTAGTAGTGAAGACACCAGGAACCTTGGATATTTGCTGTGCTACTGAGAGATTGTACACCCTGGGGAGAGTCGATATACTTCTAAGTCCCTCTTTTTTTTCATACCCTTCTGTTCAGGCACATGCTGAGGTTCAGACTGTCTGCCTGTGCAACCAAGGTGCAAGTGGTACCATGTTCAGGTCTTCTTTGGGTAGAAAGGGATGAGGGTCTTCTTTTCACCCAGCACACTATTTCACATACCACTTGCAATAAAATGTCTTTCTAGATCTGCCTAGACAATGTCATTTCATATTCAGGCAGTAAATCCTTCTTAGGTTCTTAGGAGCCTTCTTAGGTAGCATCTTCACTTCTCCCTTTGCTTTTTAGGGCCTTTTGTGGTCTACCAACTTCCTCGGTGTGGTGCTTTCATACCAATGACCAAGTAAACTCCACCACACCACCCTCACTCCCCCTCATCGAAGGAAAAGAAGTGGGATAAAATGGGTTGAGATAATTCACTTACAGGAAAAAGAAAGAGAAAAAACAACAACAACAACAAAAAAACAAAAACATAAATAAACAAACAAAACAAATAAACAAGCAAAGGCCACATGGAAGCAAAGAGAGAAAACTACTAGCAAAAGTTGATTTAGCACAATAGCTCTTCTATTTGCCAGTTATAGTGTTAGTTTTAGTGATGCAGTGGCTGGAGGAGGATACCACACTGCCATTTAATCAGACTATCCACCAACAATTTCATCGGAGAAGCCGAAGAATACACATGGAGACTGAAATAAACTCTTAACCCTCAGAGTGCTCTCTCCAAGAGAAGGAATTAGCCATGTAGGTTCAAGGGTCTATGGGAAAAGTTTATAATTCACTTTGTTGGTATATCAGACTGACACTCTACAAATAGAGATGTAATAGTTAATAATAACACAGGAATGTCCTGCAGAACTATTAAGCCTACAAACTTATTCCCCAGAGTATATACAAACCTCTTACCTTCTCTCCTGTTCTGTGCAAGTGCAGTTGCTTCAAACATGTTGTCTGTATTATATAGCTGTGGCAATACACTGCCTTATGTTTTGACAATTTGATTACACACACATTTACTCTGTGAGTCTTGTTTCAGCTTGGTTGCTCTGTTAAACTGTCATGCTGCAGAGAGGGAGTGAGGAGCGAAGCTGAACCCTACAGCTCAGTGCAGCCTTGCTCTTCCAGTGGAACTGAATCTGTGGAGCCCTACTCCATGCTTGTCGGTTGCTAGGAATTGTAATCAATAGCAGCATCTTTGTTGGATGGAAGAGCATATATTGCACTTTGACCTTTCCTTGACAATCTAAATAAGACTAGACATATAGAGAAGAATTTATTTAGTGCCAGTTTTCAATCTACCATGTCCACGGACAGAAACTTATTACTAAAGGAATAAAGAAGGGAAGAATCTTAATTCACTACTTCGGTCTCTTGTTATGTTTAATCCTACAGTTACTTGACACTTACAACCTTGCAGCTGACTTAGTCTAGGGTCAATACTATCTGTCGTTATTTCCTGTCTGTATAGGCAAGAATGTGTTGAGGGGAGAGTGGTTTTGTGTTTGTTTGGTTTTGTTTGTTTGTTTGTTTTTTGTGTGTATAAGTTTCTTTTATTTGTTTGTTTGTTTGTTTGTTTGTTTATTTATTTATTTATTTCTCGTGCTTTTACCTACTAGAAGGAGAGCAGGAAGGGCAGAGCGCTCCCCCTGCCCACACGAACACCACCTTAACGATAGCCGTTAGCTAAGTGATAATGGTCTCCACCAGGCACGGTGCTCTCTCCAGGAAGTCGGTACACACGCAGACCGACTACCCGTTAAAAAATGCTGCAGTTCAGGTCACCGGATGCAGGGAGTGTCTGAGCCTGTTGCTGCCATCGGCGGGAGGCAGAGAAACTGCGTGTGTGAGGTGCGAGCAGGTGGATGACCTGCTCCGCATGGTGGCGGAACTCAAGGAGGAGGTGGAGAGGTTGAGGGCCATCAGGGAGTGTGAGCGAGAGATAGACTTGTGGAGTAACTCCCTGCAGGGCCTCAAGGGGAGGTACCAAGGTGAGACTCCTCAAATGGGGGTGGACCCCCTGCCCTGTAGCCGTCGGGCAGAGGGAGGGAATCTGGGAGTTCAGGAGGAATGGAAACAGGTCCCTGCTCGGCATCGCAGGCGATGCCCTCCCCTTCCGGCCCCGCCTTCCCAGGTGCCCTTACACAACAGGTTTGAGGCCCTGGAGCTCAACAGACCAGTAGCTGAGGAAGAGGTAGCAAGTGTTCCCAGGAGGATGCCTAGGGCGAGGAGGTTGACTCCATGCCTCAGGACTGCCTCCATCAAGAAAGACAGGAGGGTTATTGTTGTTGGAGACTCTATTCTTAGGGGAACAGAGGGCCCTATTTGTCGGCCTGACCCTACCCGTAGGGAAGTCTGCTGCCTCCCTGGGGCCAGGGTCAGGGATGTTGCCAGGAAGCTTCCCAACCTGGTACGCCCCTCTGACTATTATCCTCTTTTGATAGTCCAGGCAGGCAGTGACAACATTGAAGAGAGAAGCCTGAAGGCTATCAAACGAGACTTTAGGGGGCTGGGTCGGTTAGTGGATGGAGCGGGAGTGCAGGTGGTGTTTTCATCCATCCCTACGGTGGCAGGGAGGGGTACAGAGAGGACATGGAAAGCCCACCTGTTAAACATGTGGCTCCGGGGCTGGTGCCAACATAGAAATCTTGGGTTTTTCGATCATGGGGCGCTTTACTCAGCACCTGGCCTGATGGCCGCAGACGGGTCCCTATCTTTTAGGGGAAAAAGGATCCTGGGCCAGGAGCTGGCAGGGCTCATTGAGAGGGCTTTAAACTAGGTAGGAAGGGGGATGGGGCTGAAGCTAGGATTGTTGGAGCTGTGCCAGGGGGAACAATGGCAAGGCCGAAGGATAAGGCAATGGCCCAGCTGAAGTGCATCTACACCAATACAAGCAGTATGGGTAACAAACAGGAGGAGCTGGAAGCCATCGTGCAGCAGGCAGGCTATGACTTGGTTGCCATCATAGAGACATGGTGGGACCACTGTCATGACTGGAGTGCTGCAATGACTAGCTATAAGCTCTTTAGAAGGGACAGGCAGCACAGAAGGGGTGGTGGTGTGGCTCTCTATATTAGAGAGTCTTTCGAGGTTGTAGAACTCGAGGCTGGGAATGACAAGGTCGAGTCCCTTTGGGTTAGGATCAGCAGGGACAACAAGGCTAGCATCCTGGTCGGGGTCTGTTATAGACCGCCGAACCAGGATGAGGAGACGGATTAGGAATTCTACAGGCAGCTGACAGAAGTCGCGAAATCGTCAGCTCTTGTACTCGTGGGGGACTTCAACTTCCCTGACATATCCTGGAAGCACAACACAGCCCAGAGAGAGCAGTCTAGGAGGTTTCTGGAGAGCGTGGAAGATCGCTTCCTGACGCAGCTGGTTAGTGAGCCTACCAGGGGTGGTGCCCCGCTAGACCTTCTCTTCACAAACAGAGAAGGACTGGTGGGAGATGTGGTGGTCAGAAGCTGTCTTGGGCAGAGTGACCATGAAATGGTGGAGTTCTCTATTCTTGGTGAGGCCAGGAAGGGGACCAGTAAAACTGCTGTATTGGACTTTCGGAGGGCTGACTTTGAGCTGCTCAGGACACTAGTTGGAGGAGTCCCTTGGGAGGCGGTTCTGAAGGGCAGAGGAGTCCAGGAAGGCTGGGCGCTCTTCAAGAGGGAAATCTTAATGGCGCAGGAGTGGTCTGTCCCCACGTGCCCAAAGACGAGCTGGCGGGGAAGAAGACCAGCCTGGCTCAACAGAGAATTGTGGCTTGATCTTAGGAGAAAAAAGAGGGTTTATAAGCTTTGGAAAAGTGGGCAGGCCACTAGGGAGGACTTTAAGGATGTAGCGAGTCTGTGCAGGGACAAAATCTGAAAGGCCAAAGCTCATCTGGAGGTCAATCTGGCTACTGCCGTTAAAGACAACAAAAAATGTTTTTATAAGTACATCAACACAAAAAGGAGGACTAAGGAGAATCTCCATCCTTTACTGGATGCGGGGGGAAACTTAGTTACAAGAGATGAGGAAAAGGCGGAGGTGCTCAATGCCTTCTTTGCCTCAGTCTTTAGCGGCAATACCGGTTGTTCTCTGGATACCCAGTACCCTGAGCTGGTGGAAGGGGATGGGGAGCAGGATGTGGCCCTCACTATCCATGAAGAAATGGTTGGTGACCTGCTACGGCACTTAGACGTGCACAAGTCGATGGGGCCGGATGGGATCCACCTGAGGGTACTGAGAGAACTGGCAGAGGAGCTGGCCAAGCCACTTTCCATCATTTATCAGCAGTCCTGGCTATTGGGGGAGGTCCCAGTTGACTGGCGGCTAGCAAATGTGACGCCCTTCTACAAGAAGGGCCGGAGGGCAGACCCGGGAAACTACAGGCCTGTCAGTTTGACCTCAGTGCCAGGGAAGCTCATGGAGCAGATTATCTTGAGAGTCATCATGCAGCAATTTCAGGGCAAGCAGGTGATCAGGCCCAGTCAGCATGGGTTTATGAAAGGCAGATCCTGCTTGACGAACTTGATCTTCTTCTATGACAAAGTGACATGCTTGGTGGATGAGGGAAAGGCTGTGGATGTGGTCTACCTTGACTTCAGCAAGGCTTTTGACACTGTCTCCCACAGCATTCTCCTCAAGAAACTGGCTGCTCTTGGCTTGGACTGGTGTACGCTTCGTTGGGTTAGAAACTGGCTGGATAGCAGGGCCCAAAGAGTCATGGTGCATGGAGTCATGTCCAGTTGGAGGCCAGTCACTAGTGGCGTTCCCCAGGGCTCGGTGCTGGGGCCGGTCCTCTTTAATATCTTCATCGATGATCTGGACGAGGGCATCGAGTGCACCCTCAGTAAGTTCGCAGATGACACCAAGTTAGGTGCGTGTGTCGATCTGCTTGAGGGTAAGAAAGCTCTGCAGGAGGATCTGGATAGGCTGCACCGATGTGCTGAGGTCAACTACATGAAGTTCAACAAGGCCAAGTGCCGGGTCCTGCACCTGGGGCGCAACAACCCCTAGCAGAGCTACAGACTGGGAGAGGAATGGTTGGAGAGCTGCCAGGCAGAGAAAGACCTGGGAGTGATGGTGGATAGTCGGCTGCATATGAGCCAGCAGTGTGCTCAGGTGGCCAAGAAGGCCAACGGCATCCTGGCTTGTATCAGAAACAGTGTGACCAGCAGGGCTAGGGAGGTGATCGTCCCCCTGTACTCAGCTCTGGTGAGGCCGCACCTCGAGTAGTATGTTCAGTTTTGGGCCCCTCGCTACAAGAAGGACATCGAGGTGCTTGAGTGGGTGCAGAGAAGGGTGACGAAGCTGGTGAGGGGCCTGGAGAACAAGTCCTACAAGGAGCGGCTGAGGGAGCTGGGCTTGTTCAGCCTGGAGAAGAGGAGGCTCAGGGGCAACCTTATCGCTCTCTATAGGTACCTCAAGGGAGGCTGTAGCGAGGTGGGGGTTGGTCTGTTCTCTCACGTGCCTGGTGACAGGACGAGGGGGAATGGGCTTAAGTTGTGCCAGGGGAGTTTTAGGTTAGATGTTAGGAAGAACTTCTTTACTGAAAGGGTTGTGAGGCATTGGAACAGGCTGCCCAGGGAAGTGGTGGAGTCACCATCTCTGGAAGTCTTCAAAGACGTTTAGATGTAGAGCTTAGGGATATGGTTTAGTGGGGACTGCTAGCGTTAGGTCAGAGGTTGGACTCGATGATCTTGAGGTCTCTTCCAACCTAGAAATTCTGTGATTCTGTGATTCTGTGATTCTTCAGTGATGTTTTACTCTTTTTTTTTTCACTTCAGATTTTCTTTGCCAGATGGCTTGTGAGATACCTTGTTTCCTGGAAATTCAGGTCCCAGTGTTTATATGAAAGACACTTTCAGTCTTTATCCCAACATGATTTCCTTTGAAAACAAATAGTACTGAAGCAAATGTCACTTTGCTGCTTTGGATTTTTTCTGTTTCCCTTTTAGTATACAGAAGCCCTGACATGGTTTCAAACTGACTGACAGAAATATTTGTTTCTTCTCAGGAACCCTTCCCCAATGCTAGACCTATAGAGCCATGTAGAACCCCAGGGCCAGGACTCAAATGAACTTTCTAAGTTTGTTTCATGCTCAGAGTAGTCAAACTTGAGGAAAACAACCATATTACAGGGGAATGCAATGCACAACACCATTTATCAGGGTAACTTTTGCAGGCTTGTACGCCCATGGAGAGAGACTTATGCCTTTGGCTAAAAGGCTGGACTTTGACTCAAGTGAACATCAGCAAGCACAAAACAGAGCTGTTCATTCTCAGGCTGGAAAGCATCACAGATGCAGATCACAAGTTCTGTCTCTCTTATACACTCAAACTTCATATAGCTCATGTCAAGCTCCTTCATCAAACACACTAGTTTATTTGTGCAATGTGATAAAACCAATAAAGAAGTCTGAGTACGTGCTCCTTCTATCTCAGTCCATAACCCAAGGACTTGAAATGTGAAAAATTGCCTGGAGGAGAAGAAACTTTCTTTGATGAAGTTAGAAATGCAAGGCATTAATTTCTTCAGGGTGTTAAAAAAAAAAAAAAAAAAAAAAAAAAAGACACAATTCTAAAAGACACAGGTGAGATTGCAAGAGCTGTATGATTTTGCTATTCATTCCAGAAAATATGGAACTTATTATCATAAGTGAGGGTGGAACTGCAAATTATTGGTCCCTGGGATTTCTTGTGTAAACAGGTCACTTGCTGTTGAATGAGACATAATGAAATTAATTCCTTCTCCAGAGTCGTCTTAATGAGGAAAGTACACACTACAAGATGTTTATAGTACCATTTACACAAGGTTACACTATTGCTTGTATGAGAAGTACCAATTGCATGTGAAAGACTCTGATTTCAGATTAATTGAAAGAAAAGGAACATAAATGCCTGAAGGTTTGGAATGGGAGGATGGTGGTTTTATTATTATTATTATTTATTTATTTATTTATTTATTTTCTTCAAAATTTGCTAAAAGGCTTGGGTTCGGGGAGCTATGAAGGTTCAGCTTAAGGTCAGATCTGATAACCTTTGGTCAGTTCCAAAATTTTCCTTTATGCAACTTCAAGTGGACTCTAATATGCTTAACACAAATCTGTCCACATTTTAGCTAGATAGTGAAGCACTGCTGAAACAAGTGCTGCAGATGTCTAGGTATATGGGGATTGGGAATATTACTCATGAAGGTCAACAGAAAGTGTCTATTTAACTTAAATACTTAAACTTTGGCACATTGATAGTCCCTGCCTTGCTGAAGACAAATGGGGCACCCTTCTAGATGGATGGGTACTCAGGTTCCTGGAATGTAGACTGAAGTTAGGTTCCTCAGCAAGGTGGCTGGATACCTTTGTGGTTTTGCAAAAGAAGGAAGCTTCAAAAGTATTGAAAATTTTACATTAGTTATTAAAGATACTTCAGACAGCCTTTTCAGCTTTCATTAGAGTGCTGGATGATATGTTTGGAAGACACCTCTTTCCTGGTCAGGCTACAGGTCCTACTTTATATCTGTAATATTCATCTGGGAACTAAAAGCATATATGGTTCCTGCAGTCAGTGGAGATGGAGTTGCCCTGTTCTTTGCAGTCATTGGAAGGATGGATGTCATCATAAGGCAGTTAGATTTAAAGAGGGGGTGTAGTGGTGGTGGTGTGTGTCTCTTGGAGATGGCTTTTTCTCTCCATGAAGAAAGAGACTTTAAACTATGAATGTTCTTTATTTAGTTATATGATGTCGGATAGGTGAATACCAGTTTCTGGTGTTGAACCATTTGAAGATTTGGTGCTGTGTAAATCACTAAACCCGGTTCTCACACCATCAGCCTTAATAATTTGAAATGAAAAAGCATAGACCATGCCTTTCTTGAGAGTGTTGCCCATGCAAAATGCAAAATATGTTAATTTGGGCTTGTCATAGTTATTCTAAAATGTTAGAAAAAGCTTGTGTAGTATTGATGATAGGTAGGAATAATTGCTATTTCAAACAAGACTTAAAAGACCCCCTTAAAAAAAATAAAATAAAATCCTCCTCTTTCTCTACTCAGTATGTTTTGACATTTTTCATCTGAATCTTCTAAGTGTGCTCTACCATGACAGAAAAAAGATCTTCCTGAAAAGAGAAATAGCACTATGTAGCCCCTCCAGCATGGTGTCTTTCCAATATTTTGTTCAAGCGCTCCAGATGAGCAGCATTAGTCACAAGCCATTATAATAGCTGGCTGCAAGTGGTCTGTGGTTGCAACTGAGCAGGAGCTGGGCACTCAAGAAAGAACCATGCAGTACAAAGCACAGCATTTCTGACAAAAGCAAAATAAATCCCAAGACCCCCAGTAAATATTGTTTGCATATACAGTTCACCATGGCTGGCTACCAGGAGAAATAAAACATGTAGAAGACAGTGCTTTTAGCTGAGGGTACACAGCTTGACTTAGATAATAAAGGGTGATGGTACAGGATCTGGAGCAATAAACACCATATTTTAATGAATAATTTTTTGAAATAACAGAACACAGAGTTATTATAAGGGTTATCTATTTCCATCAACAATCTGTTGTGTTTGTGACAGTAACCTCTGCCTGGATTTGTTTACATTATCATTATCTTAGGAGCTTTTAGAGAGGTTGCTAATGGCTTATAATTCAAATGCACCTGGAAAATGCATGTTAGTTAGCACCTTTGCACCTGAAAGATGAACAAGGAGTAATCATGAAGTCAGTATATACGAGGAAAGAGTTAGCTCCCTAACTCCCCTTATCTCTCTGGGAGGGGGTAGCTAAGAAAAGTATTAGCTTAGATGAAGACTGAGAATAGGAGGCTTTTTTAGGAACTCAGTTTTCTGCTGCTTTATCCTTAGTCTGTAGTTCTTATCTAACTGAGAAAAACAAAAAAAATGCTTTGTAGAAGCTTGGCATGACATGGTGAGTAGTTCTTGCTTTTTTTTAGGTACCTATTTAGAATTTTTAAACACTTTTGTTCGAGGCTATCTTAATGGGATTTGTCTGGAGATTTATGCTCCTTTCTAAAAGGCTTATTGTTCTGTCAAGCTAGCATAGAAAGTCTGGTCCTCTTCTTCAGGGGTTGTCCCAGTTCTTTGCAGCTACTAAAATTTGTGATGTTGTAAAATGTGTCTGTGCTGTCTTTTCTCATCTTGTGTCAGTAACTTTTGTTTTTGGCTTAAGCATTAGAAGGTTTGAAATCCAGGAGACCTTTGTTGTTACCGATAGTTTTGCTCTCTTTTGTATAGAGGTCTGCTTTTCCTTATAAATTTTCCTTATAAAATTACTGGTTTGGGGAGGGGAAGAAAAGAGGGAAAAGAGGTACTTGGACCCTGATATCCTTTCAAAAAGAGCACATGATGCCTTTGTTCAATAAGGGCCTTATTTTTCCCGCTGTTTTCTTGTAACCTGTTATTGACATCAGGTTGAGCTGTTGTGGTGTGGTAAGAGAATAAAGGTGCTTTTTTGTCCTAAATCCCTAGTTTGAGGCAACATGAGTAATTAAATTTTAGCATATGAGCTAACATCCCTAGCTCATACATCCTCGAGTTGAAACAAAGTGAGTGTGTGTGATGAAGAAATAGTGGAAGACTGAAGAAGTAGTATTTTGTTCAGCCCAGCTTGACCAGTGGGCAAAATCCAAAGGCATGAGTACTTGCTGAATGGGAACTTTGTTATCTTATGCTCTTCTTCTCAAGGTTTGCACAAAATGAAGATCCCTTGGAGTGAACATTGGAGGAGAAGTAACAGAAAAGCTTTTCCCCTCTGTACCTTGATACCTGGGAAGAAAGATTTATCTCTCTCGTTTTAGGAAGAGAGGAAAAAGAGGACAATGGAGAGGTGGAATTGTTTTGTTATTGGAGAGAAGTTTATTAGAAGTTTATTCTTTTCATTCTTCCAGAGCTGCTAGTTCTTAATCCATCCTGAGCCCATAGATGATATAAAAACCTTTCACATGCAAATATGTCGATTTATTTTTTACAATAGCAAACCAGTGAGGGCTGAAAAAGAAGTCACTGTAATGCTGACAGTTGTATTGTTCTGAAACCATTCTGATTCTCAAATTCAGGAGCAGTCTAATCAAAGGCCATTCAAGGCTTCATTGTCTTGATGCTTCTCATCTTTCTCAAATCTTTCTTTGTAGCAAAATTGCTGACGTGCTCACCTACTCAGCTCCACCTGACCATATTACATCAATCTGGATGTCAGTGTCAAGGAAGCTTCCCTTCTCCTATGGCATAAGAAATGCCTTTACTCCTCCTCCTCCCTCTCTCTCTAGAGCAGTGTTGTCTCAAGAGAAAAGAAATGGAGGGCAGGGCATGCATTTGAATGCATGGCTTTTTTGTCTCTCCAGCCACAGGGAGATCTTGTTTAAGAAGGCAGCCAAGCTTTGTATCACAGGCTTGCCAAAACGGATTGTTCCACTTTATTTTACAAAGAATGCATCTCAACACAACACTTTTTTTTCCTACTCATATGTAAATAGAAATGGATGAATGTACTCAAGTGTTCTGCATGGATAAACTATAAGAAAATGTTCAGACCCTTTCCTGAAAATAGTGCCTGTGTAAAGGGCTTGCACATAAAAGTTAGTGTTATATATGGAGTAGTAATTTGTGTCAAGAAAATGGTTGATATTAATAAAGAAGGGGGAGATTTGGGAATGTGGTCATGGGGGTTGGAAAACCCCGTGGTTGAGATAACATTAGAGTCATAACGATGAGGCCATCAGGAATATAAAAGAGTTTAGAAGGAAAAAAGAAGGATGATTCAGGAGATGCCATGCAGTCTTGGGTTTCTTGTTCTCTAGCCACTAAGGCATGGATGTTTCTGTGTGTTTGCTGTTGTTGTTAGATTCAAAGTTGTTTGAACAATGAAAAGTTGTTTTGAAAAGAACTCCTGTGGAGAGAAGGGTATAAGGGGGGAGCCTGCCCTCAAGGAAGGAGAAGGAGAAAAAAAAAAAAGGCAACACAATGAAGTTATGTCATCAGTAAAGAAGCAGGAGAAAGAAGTGAAGAGGAACAGGCTGGCAGAATGGAGACCAGGATGGGAATAGGCACTTTGATTACCTCATGAAGATAGGTTCGGCCAAACTCAGCAAACTGCTCAGAGAAGCTTGTACAGAAAGTTGCTGGAAACCGGCACACTGGAGCTGGAGAGAAGCTTGAGCTGAGAGAAGCGGACCCGTGCACACATGTGCCTCTTGCTGGTAAGCAGTTGTGCATTATGGGGAATCATACGTCCTTAGAAACAAAGACTGTCCTGGTAATGTTACAGCTAATTCTCCTTGTTAACAATTGGACAGTTTATGAGCCTGAAATATGGGACCAAACTGAGGTCAAGGTGTGGGACTCTGC
Organism: Aythya fuligula; assembly: GCF_009819795.1. Lineage (NCBI taxonomy): Eukaryota > Metazoa > Chordata > Aves > Anseriformes > Anatidae > Aythya > Aythya fuligula. Next base: position 34,966,020 of record NC_045561.1, read on the forward strand.
AACTAAAAATGACAAGGTTCCAGTGGGATTGCTCGCCAGCTGCCGAGCAATCTCTGAGGTCTTAAAGAGCCATGTGGGACCACAGTCAGAAACGTGTGGTTTGCCAGATAGTGAGGGAGCTGCGGGCTCCTTTACTGATCCGACTGCTATGCCATGGGCCCCTCTGCTGCTACAGCTATCCAAGGCTTTTGCTGTTACGCCCCTTGTTGACCTGAACGTGCCTTTTGACCCAGGCCTATTGGCCTTGAAAAGGAGATGGATATGCTTTTCTTTGATCTGGGAAGAATGGGATGCATAAGGCCTGAAGACCAAGTTGCTTGACAACTTAAAGCAAGACATATTGTTCAAAAGGAATGGAAAATGGAGACTTGTATGTAATCAAGAAAAGGAGTCGAAAATGGAGACTGAGTCATGGAACTTAAAGGATTGTTTGTTACATTTCCTGATTGTACGTATGTGTAAGCATACTTGGGTTTAGTATGTAAAGCAATGTTCTGTATATTTAGAATGTTTGATGTTTGTGTGTGTTGGTGGAACGTAGTCTCCCCGCACACCCAGCGCTGTTTACTTACCTTTTAGAAATATTTGTTTTATAAATATTACAAAATTCAGATTGAGTTGAGACCTCATAACATTAGGAAACTAAAGTACATGCTTTATACCACTTGGTTTTGCACCCTCAGCCATGTTGAGATGAAATTATATGTATTCTTTGTGATACCATGAAAACCCCACTAAAGCTCCACAAGCATCAAGTCTCGCTCCAGTCTGCAAGCAGACTGGTGGCATGTATGGGGCACTGAAGCTAGGTACTCCTGACTGCCAGTGTAGCAGTGTTTCCAGGTCTGCGATGGCTTGAGTCAAGTCCTTGGGTGAAGATCTGTGCACAACACTTTTGTGTTAAGGGTTTGAGGGCTGGACTAGGACTTTGTCCTTCCTATTCACCCAGGATGGTCTGCCTACGAAGAGCCAGGAATGGGGTAAATGAAGGAGGTTCTGGGGACTGTCTGTTCAGTGCTGCACTACCAGCCCCAAAACTGCTTGTACTTAATGTTCTCAAAGGGACTTCCAATTGTGTTTCATGAAACTTTGCATATATGGGGAAACATTTTACCCACTGGAGAAATGAGCATTAGGGGAGATGCAAGGAAGGACACAGTCTTTATTGTGATTCTGAAGATGGATAAATGTTTGAATAAACTTGAGTGATAATAGGCAAAATATAGTGGCAACCATAGTTTCCCAAAACATAGGTATACCATTCTGCTGAACGATTTCACAACAATAACTGAATATTTGTTCTGCCTTTGTCTCAAACATATCTTTGTGGATGTACCTTGAAGCTGGAGTCAGCAGCTTCCCTCTGGGAGCTTTAGTTAATTGCACAACAATTACATAAGAGGACCCATGTGGATTTTAGCTGTGGCCTTTTCTTAATGCATTTTAAAAGCAAATACAAAGCTTACAAAGCCTTGAGTTAAGCCCTCTGAGGCTTTTCTCAACAGCTGCAACAAGCGACTGTGCAAACCTCTGTCGGATCAACATGTCCCCCTGGGTGTGTGCACTGGAGAATTGTAGAAAGGAGGAAAAACAGCTTTAAGCTCCCTTCTCCCTCCTCCCAGTCATCCTTTCCAGAGTTCAAGTAACTATAGAAACTAGGAAGCCATCTGGTTATGTCAGATTTTGGCAAGCAGGAGCATGACTCATGATTTATAAAGAGGCAGCTGGTAAACAGGGATGAATTCTAACAGTGGGCAAAATATCACTTTTATTGATGCAAGAATAGTCTTACTGTTATTGCATGTCCTATTTCCTCCTACCTAGAGGTTTTGGTGAGAAAACTATTGAAAAATAAAGTGGTTTAGAAGGTAGCCATTTCCTAGTGGCCAGTCCTAATAGTTTCCAACCATCCATCCATGTGATTGTGTTAGGATTTCCTAAAAATATTTGTAGGCAAGTTTCTTTATAGAAAAAAAAATATATCTGACTTGAACAGCTTTTTTTTTTTTTTTTTTTTTTAGTACAGCACAGTATCTATTGTACTAGATATTGCCTACATCCGTACAATGAATAGTTTGTAACTTCTGCTTATCAAACTGATTCCTATTTCTGAACAATCTAAATCACAAGCTTCAAATCTGAACTCTGACCATTTCCCACCTCTTGGTATGGAATCTGCAAAATGTCTGTAGTTTTTTTTAATCTGTAAAGGAAGCAGCAGTTGTCTGCTTTTATTACATTCAGACTTACTTGAACCTTTGACAGGATCCTGTACTTCTGGAAGACTACTTCTGTTGTAATTGATGTTGATCATGGAATTTCTATGAACACCTTTTTTAATTAAAAAATTGGGTTGTTTAAAAAGAAATTGATTCAGTGCCAGTTAATTACTAGAAAATGGAGAAGCATGTGCTTCCTGCCACAATTAATTAGTCCACTGGATGTTTCCTAGTTCACATATGCCTGTATTCTAATTATATGGAGACAGTTTCTGCCATGAAGCATTAGCATCCAACCACCAAGGAATATGCACACTTCCACAAATCTCATCTACTGAGTCAGCTCTCAGAAAAAAAGATGGTGAAGACCTGTTAAATCACATTGTCCCGTCCTCCCAGTTGGCATCATTTTTCTAGCCTTTAAGTTCTTTGTTCTCTACTTCACTAATCAAGGAAGGGAGTATCTCTGAGGGGAGAAACACATCTGAATTTGTAGGCCATGACCTTGCAGATATGCAATTAAGCCATGCTGAAAACATGGTAATAATCCTAGACTAAAGAAATTGATATCTAGTACAGAATTTGGGAGTAGCAAAATTTTCCAAGCACACAAGGTAAAATGTGGCAGTAGGTATTTTATTCAGGACATTTTTCTGTCATATTTGATATATTTTATTCTTTTTGGACTAAATGCAAGAGACTAGGGGAGGGAGGAGGAAGGGGTGGAAATATTTTGGTTTATACTAGGAAGGGTGACATATGCAGCTATGGGGAATATTCCAGAGACTCTGCTAGTGTATTTGCTTTTGTTTGACTTCCTACCATGCAAAGAGACTGGGAGCTGTGGCAGATGAACCCCGGACCTTGGCTGGTCAGGTTATGAATTGCAAGGAAGAATGGCAGCTACAGATTCCTTCTGATTCCTTCCAGTAGGCAGAACTATGCAGCTGTAAGACGTGCTGAGCCGTGCATGTGAAGCCAGACTCGGGGACAGGGGCTCAACTACTGACTGGAACAAGCATCTGTCAGACCTGCCCAGAGGGACTGCTGGACAGTGGAGCATTCTGGAGCTGCTTTTGGAGATGTAAGGCACTCAGCTTTCAGTTGAACCTCAAAGTAATGTGCATTTCACTGCCCATTTCTCTATTTAACTTCCTTCTTGATCTACAATCAGTTCATACTGATTAACTCTCAGGGTCAATATTTAAAGTACTCAACATCTAGGTAGCCAAGCTCACTCAATTTTTCTATTAAAATTATGTGCCTCAAAGATCTTAGTTACTTGTATTGATTGATTGATTGATTTTAGGAGACAGTTACAAAATTTGTACCAATGCCTCTTCCTGTATGGAAAAGAGATCCTTCAAGAACTAAATCTGTCCCTTTCCTGAAGGAGACTGGAGGCTGCAGAAGGCAGATCCTAACTGAGTGGTGAGTGGATACTAGAGATGAGTAACCAAGTGGCCTGGTGGGGACAAGCAGGGAGAAACAGTGATGGCAGCAAGGGTTTGAAACCCAAGAGGTGTTTGAATAACTATGTAATTCTGCTTTTGTGCTATAGCTTCACCTGGACATTTAGTCTTGGAGGAAGAAGAATTCACAGGCAATTTTAAACTGGGTATAAATTTGTATTCACTGATTACATTTCTTCTGTCTCTCTGGCACAGTGGTAGTAGATTGCTGTGGAAGATGACAGCGGGCAAATGTGCTGTGTGACGAGGCATGACAGAAGGCTGCAAATAACACATGGTGCTGGTTAACTTCTTGGGGAATCTAGGTCCTGACATCTCGATTCACAAGGTTCACAAGCAAGGACAGGTGCTGTTTCTTTGAGAGGCAGAGAGGAAACATCAAGGGCTACAGCCCAAGGCAGTACTTTTTACTTCCAAAATATTCTAAGCAATGGGTCTTCTGAGCCACAAAAAAAAAATCTTTCAGCTTCCATCAAAATTATAGCTGTGCCATATACCTGAGAAGCTTAAGTGTTGATATTTGACATATAACTTCTGTTTTGAAGTAATTACCAAGTGTAAGCTGTGTTTGCTGAAACAGGATACAAAATTAGCTGAGACCATTAATTCTCCCCTGTGGAAGTGGCCCGCTCCTGAGAGCAGTCTGTAACTCCAGGTGCCATGTCCTCCTTTGGCATACATCTTGCCAGGACTGTAATTCTCTAAATAGATGTTTTACTAGATCAGTTAACATCTTTGCTCTTGTCAGATAATCTCAAAAAGTTTGACATAAGATTATAATTATGTCCAATATCATTCCTAGGAAGGTGCCTAGCTGGGAGGTGAAGACTCCTGTAAGAAATGCAGTAAACCAAGCTTCTGAGAAGACACTTTTTTTTTTTTTTCCAGTGGTATATCATTTATGGCACTGGTCATCAAAGCATTTAATCATGCACAGAAATCTCATCCAGTTCAGCAAAGCGATTTTCTGTGTGTGGGAGCTCCCCAGCTGTAAAATTAGGATAGTAGAACTTTTCTCTCTGCTCTAAGAACTTACAGGGTTTATAGATGAACTTAGGATTATATGTCACCATGCTAAGAAGAGTGGTAGTTATTATTCGTTAAGCTGCAAAATGGAGGCTGGGGGAAACAGTAAAGGTTGGGCATCAGATTAATACCATGTCCACTTTTTATATTATTTCTTATATTTCTTAAAGATCTGACAGCTGGAGGCATGTGATTAAATATTTCCTACATTTCAAACCAAATAAATGAAATGCAGTTGCCCTCCTCTATAGGAGAGGAAAATGTGAAGACAGGGCTGGCATGTTGGCTCAAAGAGGAGAAAGCAGAAGTAGAAAGCAAGTACATTTTGATTTCTTCTGAAGACCTTGCAGTCTTTAAGTCAGTGCCATGATTTCAAGGGTGGTAAAAGGAAGTCCAGAGTATTAGGGAGGTCTGGGGGACTGATAATAAAACAAGATCAAGTGTTAAACCCACGAAGTTGAAGCAAACAGTTTACAAATATTTTTTTCCTGATCGATAGGATTATGCTAATTTTCAACCCCTCTGGTTTTACCTGATCAATTAATTCTTACTGCTTGGTCCTGAGTGCAGTACTTGGTAACCACCCTCTAAGCTGATACAATTGTGTTAACCAGCTAAATAAGCCATGCAGTGTTTTGGGAGGAAGAAAGGAATTATCTGTGGAACTACAAGATCCAATGGCTAACCTAGTTCTGCCAAAGCAAACGCATTCTGTCCCACTTGACAAACTAGAGGGGAAAAAAAGGAATGAAAATGTAGCAAGTTGACTCTTACAGCAGCTTCTCTCTTTGGATCTTTGAATGTGGGCAAAAACCTCTGGGAAGGGCTCTACTGGAGAATGCATGCAGTGCATCAAGGCTAAGAAAGCCTGCCGGCAGCTAACCAGCAGAGTCTGTGCTTGCTTTGCTTCAAATGTCACTACTCCGTAGAGCTACTGGCTGTAAAGTCAGCCTGTTCAGTCTGTACCTCTGACAGCTGGTAGAGCATTTCAGAAAAGGAGGTGGAATAAGGTTAAAGCATCTTTCATTCTCCTTCACCTAGAATGAATGCTTGAATGTAAGACTACTTTTAAAATTGATATTTGGGAGGATTTTTTGTTGCAGTATGTCTAGTTTTTCTACCAGTTCAGAGGGGTCCATGCTGTGGCTTAATGTGTACCTAGTACTCTTACTCTGGGCATGGCAATTCAAAAGACAAGTAGAAGTTGGTGCAATAAACAAAAGCATCCCATATTGGTCCTCTTAGCCCTCTGCCTGTCACACATTTTTTTTCTTTGTCACGTTCTCTCTCACTGATATTGTATGTAATCTCTTGAATGTCCACAGTGAGGACCTACTAGGTGCTTACCTTAAAATAACCTGCTGCTGTCTTTGTTCCATCTGTTAAGTACCTTTAAGTGATACCTGGACTTGTCTCTACCTTTCTTCATTTTGGGCTATTTTTCTGTCCTATTTTCTGAGGATATGGAAATATGAGGATATTTCACTTAGTATACATATTTTTTAAGGTATTAGACTCTGATTTTAAGCTCTGTTTTTTTTTTTTTTTTTAATTAATTTATTTATTTTTTAACTGTCACCTGTCCTTTCTGTATTTTGTTCTAGTCCTTATATCTCTTTATAGTTGTCTTTCATGTCTTTTCAGTCCTTGCCTTTTTCTTAAATTTAAAGAATATAGAGATCCTCAGTTCTGAAGGCTCTGTTGCATTGTGGCTGTGTAGACTGGCATCTTCACCTCCCTGCTTTTCTGGGTGTTCTTCTATTTTGTGCATCTGAGAATAATCTAGGAGTATACAGCCATTAGCCCAATCTGCTGTCAGCTATGTCAAGAAAATGAAGATGAGGAGTGAATGAAAATAAAACTGCTTGAAGCCTCTGGGGTTGCCTTTACTTTTATTCTGAAGATTGTTAAAAGAGAAGAAATAAAGCAGATAGATCAAGGGTAGATCAGAAAAGCAGTTTTAAATTGGAGAAAATACAGACTCAGTGATGTGATGTTCTGTTCAAGGTCCCAGCAGTGGCTGGTAGTTTTCTTGGAGAAAGTTGGCTGGATGATGATAGTCAGATTTGACTAAGGCGCTGATAGATTGATCTGTTTTGTTTGCAATATTTCTGAAGTGCTTAAGGGAGTTATATCCTTAGGCTTTTAATGATACTTCAAGTAGAAGCAGAAGCCCTGAAATCAGACAAATCTACTTAATACCACTGAGCTAAAAATCTACTGAACATTTGTCTAGTGGCAGTGTAATACTGCCTGTTTAAACAATGTGGCTGTCACTTAAGTTCTGACAGTGGGCCTGGGTCAAGTGGGTGGTCAAATGTCTGTGTACTAAGGAGGTTCAAATCATGGGTCTCTGACTTCATAGGTCAGTGTGAGTGAGTGAATTTCTGCTCCTAAAGTGTTACACCCTTCTGACTGTTTCTGTCAGAAGTGACAGAAAAGGTAGCTTGCATAGATCTAGTTAGACAAGAAGAGCAAGGCCCAAACTCATGACGTTGGGGATCATACCAATGGAAGGGAAATGAAGAGGTGCTTTGACATCAGAACAAATCTGGATCATAACAGTATCTGGATGTCATAGCAAAACAGCTGGTATACAAGTACAATGTGGCATCCTAAGCAGAGTACTGGGGCAGGGATGATGGTGTTTTTTGTCATGAGTTGGTCTTCTGTCTGGCATTGGAAGAGCAGAGGTTTAAGGTACACTTAACTTCAGTATGTTCATCTAATGTTAAGCAGGTGTGTAATCTTGACAGATATAACAATTCAAGAGACCATTCTGTCCCAAATCCCCTAGGTTTTCTGTTACTGCTCCCTTAGTTCAGCTAATGGGAGCTCTCCTCAACTTTTCCTGTGCAAGGTCAGCCAGGTTAAGTTACTGATCAATTGCCTCTGGAGCAAACCCATATAAATTCAGTAGAACTGTCTGCACAGTAATAAATTCAGTGTGCCTGGGAATGTTTGCAGGCACTGAGTTCTGTGGCAAGGAATGACTTTCACACATGCTGATATGTGCTTTTAAAACCCCCATCAAAAGGGGGCACTGTGCAGAGCATGTGTTAGGAGTGGTTCCTCAGGTGCTGTATGGGCAGAGCAAAACTCAGACCTTATATATGAAAGGACTAATTTACCTGGGCCAGCAACATGTCAGACTGTTTCCATAGATTACTGATGAATGGTGAATATATCGTCTGGGAAAGTCAACTGGTTTGTAGATGCACCTGTGCATTATAAAAAAAAGTTTCAGGGAATTATTTTTATTTAGTATACTATTAAATAAATGCTTACCTATGTTGCCAATGCTACATTCCCACTAAAGGCCCTTCCTGTGCAGGGGGGTTGGACCAGATGACCTCCAGAAATCCCTTCCAATATCAGGCATTCTGTGATGATTCTGTGATTTAGTAAGGTTTCACTCTAAACTAATTCTATTGTGATGTGTATATATAAAATATACACATCACAACAGAAATAATTAGAGCAGGACCTCTTGGCATGGTTGTTTTTCAAGCTTCTGGTTATTTGGAATATTCTTCAAAACTCCTTTTTTGTCACTGATATCTCTTCTTCCCTCACCCCTCCCTTCACCTCCTTAGTTTTCCTTTCATTTTGTTCAGTGCTTAAGCTTTAAAACAAACTGCCACAACTAATTAGAAGCACATCAGCAAGTAATTTCTGTGCCATCCGGAGCTCTTTCATGTCCACTTGGAAGAGGCTCACTGGCCAGGAATAGCTAGCTGTTGCTACCGCAAGGATGTAATGTGAATCAGATGTTGCTCCATGGAAGGGAGAGCAGTTATGGCTGTAAATACAACAGCATGAAAGATCAGAAAACTGACCTAAGAACTTTAATCATCAGGCAGTTTTTGCACGTTATTCTGCTGAACTCCTCTTTTTATAGACTCTTAGAGATAAATTATTTGAGTCACCCAGGCTATCCCTAGGGCCAAATTAAGATGTTCTTCCCTTGTAATATATTTTAATCCTGTCTAGTCTTGTTTGGAGACATTCAAACTCCTGAAGAGAGATGAAGCACAATATTTCTTAATATTAAAAGTGCAATGAAGTTTCATTCATGTTTATCTATTTAGATATTTCCTTTAGATGGGGAAAGTGTCATGACTAAAAATAAAATAAAAATAAAAGCTGCCCTGTTTGTGATACAACTAATCAAAAACTTGTTCAATCTGAAGCTTCCCTTCTGACAGTGGGAATGCATTAGTCAGCTGATGACCAAATCAGCAGTTTTCTACAGAAAGGTTGTTTGCTGCTGGAAGCTGTCACGATGTTAGTGGGTTCATTTCAGTGAAGCTTCCTGAACAAATGAATGCTTTACTGAAACTGTCACTAAGGAGACATGAAAGATGAAAAAATAAAGGGTAGTGGAGATGGGAGAACAGGAGAAAGAAGAAACAAAACAGCTGAGTGAAAAGTTTGTTTCAAATTCTGAACTTTCTCAAAGATGAAACCTATTTGTGCCTGTAGTATTGATTCTGCTCCCATATTTAAAATTAATTGTAATGCCGTTTTTTAAAGAAATCTGAAGGTCCTTTTGGGGGTCACTAGGAATGACCCCCAAAATATCGATGCAGTGTAGTTTGGTATCCCAGGTGTTTGTAGACACAGCCGAATTACCTGTACATTAGTGACTGGGCCTAGGATTTATACTTCCTCACTTGAGCTATTCAGGGGAAGGTAATTTTCCAAATGCCAATAGTGGCTTTAATTTTCAGTTTCTTTTCTAACTGGTTGATAAAACCTGCTTCATAAATACTGTTACTCTCATTTATGTGCATTCAGGCTTAGACTGAGGACTACAGCATGTACTGTTGGTCTGATCAGATAAAATCATTTCCTTAGGATGAAAGATGAAATTGGCTGTATAGCATGCAGTCCTTTAGTGAAAGAATAGCCTGCTGCTTCTAGGCTTCACCATGGTGTAGTAGAGCTTGGGTTTATGTAGTTCTTTTCCTGCTGCATTTTGCATCACTTACGTCAGGTACAACTGTGGCACTTGCGCTTTAGCTCTGTAAGGAGAACATCCACTCCATTGCTACTATATATATATATATATATATATATATAGGTAGTGATGTTGTATAGACACATACAATAGGACTAAAATGCAGCTCATGCCGTTTGAATTCTATGTTCTGTTATTATTGTGTTTTTAGTATTGTGCAACTTGTCTTGTTATACAGATTCTGTCTTCATAGTTTAATGATACAGTGGTGTATTAGGCTTATGTGGCAAGGTTTTGGCAGTGAGGAGCTTCAGGGTTGGTTTCTGTGAGAAGAGTCTAGAAGATGCTCCATGTTAAATAAGGGCCAGTTTCAGTGGGCTCCAAAGGGACCCACTGCTGGCCAGAGCTGAGCCAATAAGTGATGTTTGTGTTCTGTGACAGCAGATTTAAAAAAGGGGCAACTACTGCACAGCAGTAGTTGTGAGTGCAAGAAGTGAGAAGCAGCCCTGCAAACCCCCAGGTCAGTGCAGCAGGAGGTGCTCCAGGCAGGCAGCAGCAGTTCCCCTGCGGCCTGTGGAGAAGCCCCCGTGGAGCAGGCTGTCCCCCTGCGTCCATGAGTCCCACTTGGAGCAGATCTCCATGCTGCAGCCCATGGAGAAACTCCTGATTGGAGCAGGTGGATGTGGCCTGGAGGAGGCTGCAACCCATGGAAAGCCCCTGCAGAAGCAAGCCCTTGGGCCAGAGCTGCAGCCCGTGGAGAGGAGCCCACGCAGGAGCAGGGGGTCTGAGAGGAGCTGCCTGCCTGTGGGGGACCTGTGCTGGAACGGTTTGCTCCTGACAGATGGACCCCATGGTACAGAGCTATGTGGGAGCAGTTCTTGAAGAGCTGCTGCCTGTAGGAAGATCCTGCAGGATCAGTTTGGGAAGGACGCATCCTGTGGGAGGGACCCCACATGGAGCAGGGGCAGAGTGTCCCTATGAAGGAGCAGTGGAGGCAAAGTGTCAGGGACTGACAGCAACACGTTCCCCTGTTCCTCTGCACCGCTCAGGGAGAGGAGACGGAAGAGGGTGGATGGGGGGTAGTTGTTTTTAGCTTTTATTTGTTTCTCACTGCTGTAGCTTGTTAGTAATAGGTAATAAATTACATTAATCTCCCTATGCTGAGTCTATTTTAACTGTGATGATAATTGCTGAGCAATCTCCTTGTCCTTACCTCAACCCTTGAGACCTTGTCATCGTATTTTCTTCCATCTTCCCTTTGAAGAGTGGGGTATGAGAGCGGTTATATTGGATCTCAGCTTCCCAGCTGTATAAAACCAGCACAACAAATATGTCTATGTTTGGGGGCGGGGAAGCAAGCCCTTGAATGTGTGCTTTCTCTCTGCAGGTGTTGTGATCATTAGTTTTTTTTTTTTTTTTTCTCCCTTAAAGAACTGCTATTAATCATATTAAAAACAAACAAACTCCTGTGCAGTAGCTGTCTCAGGAGGGTGGTAATATTGCATGGTGGTTTATTGCACAGGGTCAACAGTTCAAGTCCACCCCAGCTCATTGTCTCAAGACATTAAAGAAAATGGAGTGCATCCTCTCTGTCAGCTAACTTGTAACATATGCATCCAGCTCACCATTGCTGCTAATTGTCTCCCTTAGTTGTCAAAGTTGGTAGAGAGGCCAAAAGGTGAGCAAGATTATGAAAAATGAATTACTCTCTCTTCCTAATAAAAATCCCTTTAAAGGATGTTAGCAAGGAAGTAGGTGTATGTAGGAAATTGATAGCGTGCATCATCATTGCTTTTACATCGACACCCAATATTGTTTTTTTTTGAGTTCTCAGACTAGTTCTCATATAGGAGCACTACGTTAAATATTTGTTTTGTTGAAGAGAATTAGTTAATGAGAAGGCTGAAGAGTATGCTGTGAATGATACAAGTCCTTTTAGTTTATTATTAACTTTAAAAGGGGAAGGAAAACAAAGCATGAATTGGTGGAGCCTTCGTCAAGCTTTAACTTACCTTCCTTGCCTTGGTTCTGACTATATTATATCCCTTCCAGACCATCTTTTAGAGGAGTTGTGATACGTTTTTAAGTAGACCTCTGATGTCTGCCTTCTCTCTTGTGCACTTTTTTTTTCCTGCATCTCTGCTCATCAGCCTCTTTGCAACTGCATCCTGTAAGATAGGTGAGCACGACTTGAAGCACGTGCATCAGATCACAGCCTTGACTTTACATCATCATTGAGGGATAAAGCTGTTGAATATCTACTGAGAAGTCTTTCAATAAATACATTCCTCCCAGGGTAAATCCCATTTATATGCCAGACAGGGTAGGATTTCTTCCTAATAGGAACTCTGGCATGCATTTCCATAATCACAGATACAGGCTCTAGTTGGAAGGCAGCACCTTCAGATCCTGATGTGGCTGCTAAGCAAAGCTGAAGTGAGCTGACAATGACATTCCTGAGCTTTCAGCCACAGGCATGTTTGTGCAGCTTGGCACTGGAGCAAGCAGTGAGAAGAATGTAAAAGTTCTGGAGGCAGCCAAGGCTCCTGCCTTGTTCAGTTATGAAATTGCCCACGTGCAGTCACCTGTTTGGCAGATGCTTTGCTGACAGGAGCAGCTTTTCTTTTGAATGTTGAAGAAAAGCAGGGGGACAAGAGTTGGTGTTACTAGTTTCATCTGCAATTTTTGCTATTGCTTTGAGTAATTTGGTACAGACAAGACAAAAGTGATTTCTGCCTTACTTTCTCTGTTTTGCTGATGCATATTCATAAACATTTTACAGAGCTAGTGATGGGCAAGCAGAAAATTGGAGATGCCAGACTTAAGCAAAATTAGAAAATTGATTTGGAAAGGTGTAGAGTACCTATACATGCTGTATCCTATCCTTGATATTTATGGCTGTTACATGAATGTTCTTTGCCTTAAATTTAAAAACAAACAAACAAACAACAACAACAAAAAAAGCACTACACACACAAAACAAAAACCCAAACAAAACAACAAAACCAAACCAAAACACAAACAAACAAACAAAAGAAAAACAAAACAAAACACGACAATGTCAGAACAGTAAAGCTCCTGGCTGTGGCAGGAGAACATAAGCTGGTGGTTATTCTCTCTTCAGACATCAGGATTTCAGAGTCTAGGCCCAGATGCACAAGGACAAGGAAGGTTTAACTCAGCACGATTTGTGTTTTGACAGTTTGTGTTGCAGGTAGGATTTTACATTTCTTTCATTAGAGATTGTCACTGATCTGAGAGCCATGTCCTTAATAAATGCTTCAGCTTTGGCTAATCCATAGAAGATGAGCAGCATCATCCACCACGTTATAAAAGACAAAATGAGTCATTTTCCGAAGGGTAATTTAAGTGCTTAAATCCAGAAAGCATTTTTTTGGTAATGGATTGCAGACTCATGTGGGTGTATAACTGGGAGGTAGACTCTGAAATGGGGAAGAAGGGTATAGGTTTTACACAATCTGCACCCACAACTTCTGCACACCAGCTGCAGAACCTTCCATTCCCTGGTGCCTATGTGTTGAGGGATTTTTGAAACAGCAAAGATCCCATGGCTTGCTGCAGCTGAGCAAACCAAGCTACCAGGACGACTATGAGAAGTTCCCATGACAGTGTTCCCCACATCACCCAATTGAGGAATTTAGAAAAAATATTGTTGCCAGCAGCTGGCTTCAAGGGGGTTGTTTTCTTGCAGGTGGGGTTGTTTTCGTGCAGTTGTTTGTCTGAGTGCTTTTGACCAATAATCTTGTGTGAGATACTATCCGCCCCTGTTAAGTTCACTATAAAAGTCAGGCTATTCGGGTAATAAAGAGGCAGCATGATCTGACCATACTACTAGTGTCTGTCGTGTTTTTGGCCATTCTTCCTGCAACATCTATGCATGGTCTAAACTGAGTTTTTGATTTTCAGGACCCTAATTATCCAAGTTTTTTTTTTTTTTTTTTTTTTTTTTTTTTTTTTTTTTTATAGTACCATTGCCTCTATTACTTAAATAATTTAAGGAATAAATACATTTCAATTGTTTGAGAATACAAAAAATCTCTCCTTCAGGCCCATGCGTTACCCTGTGATTTTACCTTTAAAACATTGGAGAAGAAAACAGGGAACAGGGAGCTGAGACCCATCAGCACTATGTTTATCAAAGCAAGAAATGAGTCGCAGTAATCAAGGTCTCCTCATGGAAACACCTGCAACCTATTTTGAAATGGTATTTTGAAGGGTGACTTACTGGATAAAGATTAAAATAATATTTTTTAAAAACCAGAGACTTGAAAAGTCATCAGGATGGAGGCCGAGCAAGGGACTTTCTCACAGACTACAGAGATGTTGCTCTTTACAAACAAAGAGCACAGAACCTGGAGTGCAGGCATCAGTGCGTCCCACTCCCGTCCTTCCTCAGTGAAGAAAAGGAGCCTTAGGGGATCCCACCAGTCTAAAAACACCCTTCCCCAGAAACACAGAAGTATCTTAGTAGGGGTATATTGGGGTGGTTATGGGGTGTTGTTGATGTGTGCTTAAAACAAAAACCACAAAACTCAAATGATTTTTTTTTTAATTCCCTGCAGTTGATCCAGGGGAAAACTCAGGAGTCACTTAGCTTTCCATCTATAAATTAAGAGTTGAAAGCAAAGTAGTCTTTTAATTTAACTATGAAATAGAAAATCTGTGCTTGCTGAAGGAATAAAGAAACTCTGGCACTACCGTTTGATTTCATAATTCTTCACCTTATGTTATTTGGCTCTCAGCCATTCTTCAGGACCTTCTATTCTACAGTCTGGTGCTGTTCTAGCCAGAAGAGGGTGATTTCCTCCACATAGCCTTAAATGTGAATTGAAGAGGAAAACTTAAAAACACTTTGAAAAGCATTAGACTTGGAGAGGCATCTCTGATTCTTGCCAGGCATTGTCAGTGAAGTGGGTGGAAATATCTCTTTATGACTTTTGACTTGTGTGGAGGGAAAAAGCTGCCTCCCCCTTCCTGAAAAGGTTGCTCCTCAAAAGTGAGCAGCACAGCTAGTGAAACTTAATGAGGCGGTTGTACTTTCTGCCAGCTGCAGCAGACCTAGGAGCAGACTTACACAATTAGTGAAGCTTCCTTCTGACTCCTCTCTTTTGCTTTCCTATACCCAGAACTGGTGGTGTATGAACCTTTGTGTATTACTACAGCCACAATGCCAGCTTGGGATCATCTGGTGGACCAGACAAGCCACAAAGGAGCCCTGGCTTGTTGCTCCCAGAGAAGTGACTCTTTCTCATAAGAAGTCAATGGAAAATTTTAACTTTTCCTTCTTTATTGGAAGTAGCAGTGCTTCTTGATGTTTCTTCTCTGTAGTCAAAGGACTGGGCTGGTGTTGAGTCCGTTGCTATGACATCCAATAGATCAGAAGCAAAATCTTTATCTTGCCACAAGAATGAAGTCCAAGTCCTTGTCATGGAAGGCATAGAGCTGTCAGGGAGCTTTAGACTGCTATCTGCCTATCTCCTAGGTCCACTGTTAAACCTGTTCCATGGTGGCTTACTAATTATCACCATATAAACGCAATGATCTGAGACTGCATGATAACAAAACACACTGGTCTGCATAATTTGAAGCACTGAATGATTCCCAGTGTGTTGTTGAGGTTTTAGGCCACTTCAGGAAGTAGGTCCTACTTAATGCTGTTACTTTGAGTTAAGCCCATTGGGATTTTTCTGGAGGTTTGGAGGCAAAGTTTGGAGTAAGGTTTGAGTATACCTTACCACCTGTACCTTTGCATCTTGACTGTGTGGTCAGGTGGGCTACCTGTGCATCCAAAAACTTGTCAACTACATTCTCTGTTTCAGTAACTGAGCTTGTGAATGATGGAACTCTTCAAACTCTAGAAACACATTTAGTAGAGAAGCTCCATCCCACAGGAATCCATACGTAGGGTGACACTTGCCTTTTTCCAGGCATGATGGCTATGAACTTCAATAGATTAGAAAGTAAAATACACTGGTGATATTGCTATGAGTTAGGGAGTATGCCTAGAAATTTAGTTTACTCATTTTTCTTCATTAGAGCTGTTATGACTTTTTTTGGTCCAGCATCAATCATCAGAAGTTTCCTTTACTTGGCTTACTAGACTAAATACCTATATCCTTTGTGTCATTTGTACAAGTGTTGTCTAAGTTACCTTGGCTGAAAGGAATTTCTAAGATAGGAAGTAGAAAGAAGACAGTGTAAAACAGCTTTGAATAATGGCTGAAAGAGGTGGGAATAGTAAAATGAAAGGGCCCTCACACTTCATGTCCATTATCCATGAATCCCATTGTGCTATTTCATAAACAAAACCAAACAGGAAGGAGTCAGAAGACATTGTCCAAGTACAGCCCAACAGGGACCTATTCACAAATTGGAGTTATTTGCAGGGAGTTGCTTAACAGTTTGCTGACTCAAATGGAATACCTGTATTTTAAATTGCCAGGACTTATGAACCTCCCTTGAAAAACTGAAGGAGCCATTAAGATGCTTGCTGAGAAGAACCTTCCTTGCCCTGAGTCTTTAAATTCACTTTCTGTCTATATCCAACCCTTTGATATTATAAGACAAAATAAAATAATATGGCTGAGAACTATTGTGTTCAAGGCTTCAGATTTTCAAGAGATGCATGGTTATGTATGAGGTATCTCTGTGAAGTCCTTGATTCCTTAAAAAGGGGATGATCTGTCTGTGGGCTATATCTTGACTTCAGGTGGAATCCAGACACTTTGGGGGTGTAAGAGGAACCAGAGCTGCCTCAGCAGCAGTTTATGCAATCATAAGTAAAAGCATTTTGTGAATAGACTGTAGCAGGAGGTGGCTGCAGACAAATCCACTTTACTGACTTTGAAGTTTTCTTATCAAGTTTGATCTTGATTCATCCAAAACAGTTTGGCTACTGATGGCTTGGAATTTCCTATGCTTTTGTTTGCTTTTAATTTCCCCTGAGAGTCTTGTGGGAGTATGGAAGATTTAGTTTTTCCATATACTTTTCAACTCACTGTAGACCTATGTACAGTTATATCTGCATAAAATTGTCATCATTGTATTAAAATATTATTCTCTACTAACTACATAGGCAGTTCAAGTCCCTCTTTCATAATTCTTTCATAACTTGGACTGTAAGTAATTTCTAGACTCTGAGTAGGTGCTTACTAGCTATTGTTACCAAACTGGAAGGAATATATTGGCTTTGCCTCTCATCTCTTATAAAAGCAGTAGGAATTTAAAGGCCATCCTATTACTGTTTTCAAGGTCCAGTAGACATGTAGCAAGAATAAAGATCATTTTTTTAAAAAACAATCTAATTCTCCACCCGATTGCTCTTTGTGCTTGATTTGTGCACGCAGCATAATAATGTTATTAAGGGTAATCAGTACTGCCATCGTTACTCAGGCAAAGAGAAGCTACCACAATATTAAACAACTTCTCACATTTGAATCATAAAATAATGTAGCTCACAGAGCACCCCTGTGGTGTTAAATACACTGGAGAAAAGCCTGGCCAAAACTGTATTAGGGTCTGAAAACACAAACTTTTTAATTATAAAGGATGATAGGTAGAACATACATATCGGCAGCAACTCCTTCATGAGAAACAGTGCTTTGTGCTTGGATCTAATTTCAGATAACTGTTACTGCATGTGCTGTGCTAGACATACCAATACAAGTATTGATTGAGTATGTAAAAAATGAGATGAAGTAGCAAAGAAAATTCCTTGTGAATGAAGGACCATATGGGAAATCCAGATGTAATGTCACTCATTTCTCATATGGTACTTCCTATCAGTAGAATACACCATGGAGACTGTGTAGGAACATAATACATGCAGACCAGGTTAAAACTGTCCATTTTTTTCATTTGAAAATTTTAAAACATTTTTGCAAATTACCCAGTATTCTTATATTTCATTTCAGAAACAAATTACAAAATTTTCTTCAGTTATAAATTGAGGGATGGTAAATAATAAACTAAATGGAATCAGATTTGTCCCAACAGAGGTTTATCTGTGTTGTTTAGCTTATGAGAAAGTTTATCTGTATAATACAAGCTTGTGGCAGTCCAGTAGGCAGCATGTCTTAGATAATGATGCCCAGCATTTTTTATTTGCTGGTATTTATCAAAGCAATAGAGACTAACAATGGTGTTCAGGCCTCTTTACTACCAGTGTCTGATAATAGAAAAGACAATGGAATTGTTGAATTTCTTTCTAAAAATTAAAGAAAAAAATCACAAAGCTTTGAGAAGAGTTCTTGAATTTATGCAAAATGCAAAAAATTACATATATTTGTTAGAGCAGGCTCACTGACTAGGTAATATAGTCCTCCATTTACTTTAAAGTGTGTTAGGCAGGTAGCCAACAGTCTACTTTCCCCATCATAAGCATCTGTTTTAAGCAAACTTTGTGATCTTGAGTCTTGCAGTCTTCTGGACTATAAGGGCTGCTACAGCCAAACTCAGTGATGTGATTTTCCCTTCTAGATGAGATTTCCATGGCTCTTTTCTTCAGGTACTTCCATTGAATGTGCTGTTAATAAGTGTGGAGATATCTCCTGTAATCATCATTTTCATTTGAAAAGCAGAAGGTGCTCAGGTTCTTAATAGGATTCATGCTATGCCATATGGTAACAGGGAATCTCTACTCTGTATGACTAATCCCTGGAGTTCACCAAACTCAGTGGGGATATTTCTATTGCCTTCAGTGTGCTTAGGATGAGCACTAGTGACTGCAAAGTGTCTTGAATACATTGTAATGAATCTGACTTCTTGGCAGCCCTGAGAGATAGATATCATTACCCCAGTTGTGCTGATAAGGAAATAAAGGTTTGGAAAGCTTATGTGAATTGTCTATGATCATAAAACAGCCCTGCAGATATGCTGAGAAGCAAACACTCATCTCCAGTCCCTTATCTAGAAGGCTACTCTGCCCCTTTGGCACTACGCTGGCTGCTGTCAACTTGCTTTCCAGATCTTCACAGAATGAAATAACAGCCCTGACAGCTGCTGCCTATGTACTCAGCTTTGCAATGATCTTGCCTTGCTCATAGTGTGTGTCCAGCAGATACCCAAACTCTACCTGAAGCAGCAGCTGTACTGCTGAGTGCGTGGGGATCTTTCATCCCCCCTGATCTCCTGTCTGTGATAGGATAGAGGCAGGGCAAGGAGGGTGGCTCACTGAAGTGCTGGGTCCAGATGCAGCTCTTTCATCTTCTCTAGTGGTGAACCCTGCTGTAGTTTCTCTGTAGTGTTAGCTCTGCACAGCAGAGGGCATGCGCGTTGTTAGTACTGTAGAATTTGTCTGTGATAACTGAGGTACAAATACAAACCTTAGAACAGCAAATTCATGAACAATATGGTATTGGTTAATTGCTCTTACATACAGCAATATCTTTTTATTGTAAATTACATGATGAGGCAAAAGCATCCCTCAGGTAGGGACAGGCAAGCAACTTGGGTCTGTGTGAAAGGATGTTTGATATTAAGATGTATCAGGATGAAGTAATGTTTATTTACTGCAGATAAACATTGTCAAAATATGCATTTGCTTCCAGAACAATCTAGAAACTCTTTGAAGTGGCAGGACACATCTAACAGGTCACTGTGTGGTCAGTGTGTTTTCTGCATGCCAAAAATCCTGCTTAATAAGTTTGGACCATTTTATATGGGCTCTTCATGTAAACATTAAAGTCAAGCAAAAATCATTTAATGCACTGGTCTCAGCACCCACAGTGGTAGGATGGATAAAAAAAAAAAAAAAGAAAAAAAAGAAAAAAAACATGAAGATTAAATGATTTAAAAAGAGTACTCTTCCATTAGACTATTCCTAACAAGATGTGCAGTGTCTTTGCATGAAATGAAAATCAATATGCACATCAGATATAGAAGCTTTATAGTACTGTTAAAAGGGAGAGGGAGGGAAAAGTGGAATCCTGAACTTCTTGTATTTTGCAATTATTCAATAAGACACTTCATCAGGGACGCCATTCTGTGTAGTGTCACTTTACAATCTGTTCCATGCTTGCTGTCTGATAACTCAAGGTGGTGAGGTTGGCAAATCTCTGGATCTTGGTTCAGCCACTGTGCCCACTCCTGTTCATCATCCAAGCCCAGGTGGAGCAACTGCCTTTAGGGGTCCAGCCTGAAGGCTTCTGCTGGGCTGTTTCTTTTGGGGTTAAGGGCTGGAGTGTTAAAAGCTTGCTGCTGTGAAGGGCTTAATATTTCCTCTTCTCAGGGAACGAGCTGAAAGTTGGCTTCCTTTCCTTCTGGGCTGTTCAGATCAGAAATTTCTTTGTAAATTGTATACCTCAGCTGAGAAAGAGATCATTCAGGTGAAGCTCAGATTTCTGGCGAGTCTGCAGGTTTGACTCCCTGTTAAGTGGTACAAGGGGTTTGATTGTTCTGACCTCTCTGTCAGGAAGGATGCACATTGCACAAGCTCCCAGGGGAAACAATAGTGTTTAATGCCTGCTTTACCTGGGGAATGAGGTGAGTGTATGTTTCTAGAAATGGGATTATACTAGCACAGAGTACTAACCAAAACAAGATCTCTGCAGTATTACACATAATTTGAGATAAGAAACACCTGAACATGTTAAAATTGATGTATTTCAGGTAGAAGAGACCTACAAAGATCATCAAGTCCAACTGCCTGACCACTTCAGGACTAACCAAAAGTTAGGGCTTGTTTTTGAGGGCATTGTGCAAATGCCTCTTGAACACTGACAGGCATGGGGAATCCACCACCTCACTAGCAAACCTGTTCTTGTGTTTGACCACCCTCACAGGAAAGAAATGTTTCCTCATATCCTGGCACAGCTTCTTGCCGTTCCTGCATGTCCTACCATCGATGGCCAGGGGGAAGAGACTGGCACCTCCCTGTGTGCTTCCCCTGCTCAGAAGTTGTGGGGTTCTGAGCCTCCTCTTCTTCAGAGTGGACAACCCAAGTGTCCTCAGCCTCTCCTCACAGGACATGCCTTCCAGCCCTTCTACCAGCTTTGTTAGCCCAACTCTGGATGCTTTCAAGGGTATTAACATCCTCTTTTTATAAGGTGAAGCTCAGAACTGTACACAATATTCAAGGTGAGGTCACACCAATGCTAAATATAGGGGGAGAATCACTTCCTCTGACCAGTTGTCTGTGCTGTGTTTGGTGCACTCCAAAATGCAGTTTGCCTGGGCTGCTAAGGCACACTGCTGGTTGACATTGAGCCTGCTGTCAGGCCAGAACCTCAGGCCCCTTTCTGCAGAGAATGATAGGGAAGAGGAGGAACAGGCACCAAAAATGAGTGTACTTCGCACATGCATGGCTGCAAACACTTTCAAAGGCAGAGCCCGGTGGGTTAATTTCAAGACTATAATTGCTCTCACTATATGTGTTTGTGTATCCCTCTGTACTGAGCCAGTGCTCCCTATGGTGTTGGAAGGAAAAATGTTTCTCCAGAACAGCCTGAACTCAAATCCTATCTGTGTTCGTGCAGTTGTTTGGGCAAAGCTTGTCTTTATTTTTTTTTTTTCCTTCCCTCTCATCAGGCATATCATCCCCCTCTTTTTGTCCTCTTCCTTCCTAAAAACTATAATTAACATCTTAGTCTAACAAAGTGGTAATGCCCGGTGAATTGCTCCTAAGCCATCAGAAGTGGCTTTGGAGCTCTCTGCACAATATTTATGTTAGTTTGCTACACTTTAGCATCCTGTTGAGTATTTGTGGCTAAAATAAAGTGGCTGAGGAAAGGTGAAGGTAGGTGGTTGCACTGAAATTCTAAAAGAAAAGGCTGAAATAAAGGAAAACATATTTTTAAAGAAAACGACAAGATATTTTGCCAGAAGACTGTAAAGTGATGTGCCCAGTGAGAACAATTTGAACTTATTTGTTCAAGTTCAAACCATTCTGTTTGGACATCAACTGCCTCCTGCAGCAACCACGCTGATTATCTGGTGTAAATCTGCATAATTTGTCATTATACATAATGTAGTTAATTTACTTCAGGCTAAAACTTTCTATCTATTTACATTAACTCATTTTACAAAGAACAGGAGGAGGGCACTCAAATGACACATGCATCCCTTCTATGGCTCTAGGTTCCTATGCTTCTGGGTACTTTGGAGCTGGAAGATTATCCTGGGGACATTTGGAAATGTTTAATATACACAAAAAACATCTTCTGTCACTTTACAGTTCCCAGGTATAACTGTGCTACAGCATGCAATCTGGGGTGCGTATGAGTGCAGATAGGGATTTTCCAAGAGAATTAAGATCTAGGGTGCCTCCAGAGGGAGGCACACATCTACATGTCTTCTAAATGTCCTTGTACTGAGGGGTACAAATCTGAACACAGTACTCAAGATGCAGCCTCACCAGAGCTAAGTACAGGAGACAATCACATCATGAGTTATTTTTCAAGTTCAATACCGTACCTGTTGAGGTGTGTATTTGCTTTTGTTCCTCAAACTTGTTTTGAATGATTACTTCTGAGGAGGGGAACAAAGTTTCTGGAAATATTCAAACCTACTACAATTTCTCCATTTTTTTTTCAACTCTTTCAACCAATATGTGGTTGATATTCTACAGTGTCAATTCATAGGGTCTAAGTACAGTGAGGTCTGGTAATACTTTCTATGTAGAAAGATTCTATCTATTAGAAACTATGTGGAGCACCATTCTATATCTGTCACTGGAGTTCTGGCATTAGGACCTGTAATCCACAAATCCATGTTTAATCCACATGATGATATAGGACAGAAGGTTTCAGTGTGAAGGGAATTTGATTAATTATGGTGAAGATATTGACAGCCATAATGAGAGAAGTGAGAAAATGCAACCTAATTTTTCAGGTTCATAAAAATTAATAGGGAAACCAAATTAAACTTGTCTTAGTAATTGGGTAAAGCAGAAAACTGTAGTAAGAAGAAAAGGCTTGAAATGCAGTATAAATCATCAAGACTGTTGATTTAACAAACCAGACTGGAAATGGGTAAACTATGCCATCACATACCATTTCAGTCCTATGCAATACTTGTCTTTTCATTGCTTTGTGTAGATTTTTGCTACACTGAGGATGTTTTTTTTTAGGAGTCAGGTTCATCTTATTGGTTGCATTCCTGGATTTCTCTGAGCTTTTAGCATGTGATTTAGTATCTGCTGTTCCTCAATGCAATCAAAACAAAATTTCCCATCAGGATGCTATAAGGCTAAAATACATCTGGCAGCTCTGAGGTGCTCAAATATTTGCGCAGTGTCACATGAGTAGCTGTCTGAGAGAAGCAGGCAAATCTCAGCTACCTCTGTTTACCTCTTGTAGAATTCAGTTCAACCGCCAGTTCAGTTGCCTGAATCTTGGAGTTTTATTACATCATGATGCAATAAAATAAAAGTGGATCATGTGCCTTTTTTTCTTCATGATTGCCATCCACCTGATAAATTCACTGCCATTCACAACTATCTTATCAATCAGTTTCAATAACTGCTACAGCAGCCACCTTGTTTAAATCAATGCAAAATTAAACAGACCTCCCCACTCTTTTTACAGTATCTTCTTTGAAGAAGAAGGGAAAATTTGCATTTTAATATCCTTTTCTTTCAACTCTTTGACTTGAGATCAAGATCATTCATTAGATATAACCTGGCTTGTATTGTCAAATATCTCCGGTCTAGGATTCAATCCAACATAGTCACATAACAAAGGAGAGATAGAAAGGGGAAAAAAAAAATATTAAACTCATTATTCTACTAATCCTTCCATTCTCCCAGGCTCCCTGGAGGTGTATTAGGAGGTAATTGAAAACACTTTAATACAGTGAAAAGACATTTGAGTCTAATGTAGTCAGCTGTTGGTAACTCTCTGTACTTCTTTGGTTGTTTAATAATAAGGAAGAAGAGCTCACTTTAAAAAAAGAGATGACATTAAAACAAAACCACCTAGAGATAATAATGTGCATTTACTGTAAATAAGTACTAAAAAAAATTCATTGCATTCCTTCTTTTTGTTATAATGAGAATTTACCAAGCATTCAAAAGAGCATATGTGGGGTGGGAGAGGAGGATGTCTGATGTTCAATCCAGGGCACTGGCACTGGAGGACCCAGGGATCCAGTCTCCAGCTCTGTCGCCTGCCTTGTGTGGTACTTCAGGGAATCTATGCTGTGGGAATTTACCTAGTCTGGAAAATGCTATTGCTGCTTCTCTACCTCATGGACCTTAAATTAATTATTGCTTTTAAAACACTCTGAGGTCCTTTGCTGAAATCGCTGCAGAAGTTGAAAATATTGCTCCAAAATCCTGCAGCAAGAAAAGCATTCAAATGTAATTGTCATTTCTGATAGGTTGTGCGTTGGTACGGGATTAAAATACACCCTTAAAACACTTGCTTGTATTAAGGATAGCACAGAGCTTCAACTCCTCAAGGAGAATTTAAGAGGGATTATTATAGCTTTTACTTTGACCGAATAACATATTTGACACTTGTCAGGATCTGTTTGGGGAGGGGGATCTTTATGGCATGGTTGGACACTGTAGTGTGTGAGAACTGTTATTTTTACGGTTGCAGTAAATTTATGATGCAGAGAGAGCTTCATCCTACCTATAAATTTATTCCCATGGTTGTGCTGCCTCTGCCAGTTCAGAAACAAAGGCTGACCTAAGGCATTTGAGATTCTTCTTGTTTTGAAAACAATACTTCGAGATGATTAAGCTTTCCTGGTTTTGGTGGGAAAATTCTGAGCCTGCGCACTGTCCAGAACAAAGACTTGGCAGATTTGGGAGACTTTTACATCTAGATCGCATGACTTAAACCATACCTTGGGATGTAGCAAAAATTGTTGGTCTGGAAAGGTTGGCCAGTGGCTTACACAAAAAGGAGTGCTAGCTTTGCCTTTGTCCTGGGCTATCGCCACACCTGGGATCTGTGGGCTGTCTTCGGAAACATGCAAGCACTAAAAGATTTTCAAATACCAATCACCTTTCTCATCCCAAAGTGGCCAGGCTGGTCCAGCAGAATAACCAGAATAACTACTTCTGCTGCATTCAGACACATTCTAATTAAAACAGAAATTACAGTTTCATTAACTTTTAGATGAACATTAAGCAAATGCAGGATGCATGAATGATTTCCCAGCCTTTACAGCCCAGAAGCTTGTCTGTCTGCCTCTTAATACACAGAAGCCTCACTCCAGAACCAACTGCTGCTTAATTCAGTAAATAGCCTCTTTTACACAGACAGGTCCAGCAGGCCAGCAAAGAACAGGAGGTAATTTATCTCCTTGCACATCTCTTTGTCATCATCACTAACTAACTATGATGGCTTTAAAACTCTGCCACTTAGTGTTGCCTAAGGTAAATCAGCTGAGTTATATACAGTGGCAGGCCCCTCTATTTATGCCGGCTCCTTCTTGTGTCTCTGGCTATTTAGAGACATTAATATATTAAAATTTTAATACATCTTAAAGCAGGCTTATTGGGAGCATTCAGAATGGTTGGGCATCTCCCAGAAATTAAACTGAGCTCTCAGAGTATGAACTATATTTTGAGGAAAAGCTGGGTTCCTTACAGTGCAGACATGCAGGGGGAAACGAGGTGAAATTCCCTTATTCAAGTACTTGTGGAGATTGCAGTAGCTCCCATTTCCACTGGGGGCTACTCCAATTTGCTGTCCTGTTATCTGCCTCAGAATCTTAGAAATACAAAGCAGACAATGCCCCTTGGCTTTTACTGTTTCCCTGCTTCTCTCTGACTCCATGCCCACTGATTCCCACTTGGTTCGCTACTATTTTACTCACATTGTGCCTTGTAGTGAGGGAAGGAAAGGTAAAATGCAAACCTGTCAGACCTTATTTTGCCCTGGCCCTCACGCTTCTCACTGCAAGGAGAGTCCCGTTAACCACCTTTGTCAACCAGAGGGGCGTGGATATCTGGATATCTGTAGGGGACAAATAACCAAGATCTAGAGAGCAAGAGGAGATGAGCTTTCCAAAGCATTGCACTTGCATGCTGCTAGTGCCAGCTGCTCTCAAAGGATGATCCGTGGAATCATCCCAAAAGCTAGTTTGTGTTTATAAAATACACCTATCTACATATTACTGCTGTAATCCTTAATTGTAACAAATGTGCTAGGTATTTTTAATACAAGTAAACAACGATATAAAGAGTGCTATACAGTAACAGTGACTGAAGGAAAACAAAAACAAGTAAGAAACCATATCCCAAATTCAATATAGTAAAATAAATTTAGAGCCTTTGAGCAGATTTCAGTGGAACTTAGTCTGTACCTAGCTAGTCAATGACTGGAAAAGGCCAATAGCTGATTTTCATTCACTTTCCTTAATGAAGAATTTCCTTGTATAGTCACAGTCATTAGACTGTTTACCCAAAATTTTTTGGTGCATTTGGAACTTCATTCCCTACATGTCAATACTGTATTCATTTTGTCTTATTTTAGAGACTGAAGCCAATGAAGTGGATAGAAACTCAGGGAGCTATTCAGGCTTAGTTTGGATTTATGAATGAAATTAACTGTGGTGAGCTTTCTGGACTTTGTCTTTCCATGTTCCTAAATAGGCTTTGGTCTTAGCTTAGAAATTCCTGCCTTTGTGACAGGAAGGTTACTTTATTTGAACAATGTGGGACAGAAATTTCATGTCAGCAAATGGCCAATAGAAGAAAAACTCATACTCCAGACTTGTGGCCACATGTGAAAATGTCACTGTAACAGAATAGACAACCTAATACCTTATATCTAATTACAAGGAGGAGTAGAAACAACTTATTGGAAAACACCTGAATCAGAAGTAAAGACAAATCATAACTGTTATAAATGAGGTCTCAACTCAATCTGAATTTTGTAATATTTATAAAACAAATATTTCTAAAAGGTAAGTAAACAGCGCTGGGTGTGCGGGGAGACTACGTTCCACCAACACACACAAACATCAAACATTCTAAATATACAGAACATTGCTTTACATACTAAACCCAAGTATGCTTACACATATGTACAATCAGGAAATGTAACAAACAATCCTTTAAGTTCCATGACTTACTAAAATCTAGTGCACCTATATATATTCACGATCAGAAAAGGTAACAAACAATCCTTTAAGTTCCATGACTTAACAGTCTCCATTTTCCATTCCTTTTGAACAATATGTCTTGCTTTAAGTTGTCAAGCAACTTGGTCTTCAGGCCTTATGCATCCCATTCTTCCCAGATCAAAGAAAAGCATATCCATCTCCTTTTCAAGGCCAATAGGCCTGGGTCAAAAGGCACGTTCAGGTCAACAAGGGGCGTAACAGCAAAAGCCTTGGATAGCTGTAGCAGCAGAGGGGCCCATGGCATAGCAGTCGGATCAGTAAAGGAGCCCGCAGCTCCCTCACTATCTGGCAAACCACACGTTTCTGACTGTGGTCCCACATGGCTCTTTAAGGCCTCAGAGATTGCTCGGCACCTGGCGAGCAATCCCACTGGAACCTTGTCATTTTTAGTTGCAGAGTCCCACACCTTGACCTCAGTTTGGTCCCATATTTCAGGCTCATAAACTGTCCAATTGTTAATAAGGAGAATTAGCTGTAACATTACCAGGACAGTCTTTGTTTCTAAGGACGTATGATTCCCCATAATGCACAACTGCTTACCAGCAAGAGGCACATGTGTGCACGGGTCCACTTCTCTCAGCTCAAGCTTCTCTCCAGCTCCAGTGTGCCGGTTTCCAGCACTTTCTGTACAAGCTTCTCTGAGCAGTTTGCTGAGTTTGGCCGAACCTATCTTCATGAGGTAATCAAAGTGCCTATTCCCATCCTGGTCTCCATTCTGCCAGCCTGTTCCTCTTCACTTCTTTCTCCTGCTCTTTACTGATGACATAACTTCATTGTGTTGCCTTTTTTTTTTTCTCCTTCTCCTTCCTTGAGGGCAGGCTCCCCCCTTATACCCTTCTCTCCACAGGAGTTCTTTTCAAAACAACTTTTCATTGTTCAAACAACTTTGAATCTAACAACAACAGCAAACACCCAGAACTTCCATGCCTAATGGCTGGAGAACAAGAAAC
The DNA here is from genome assembly GCF_009819795.1 of Aythya fuligula. NCBI lineage: Eukaryota > Metazoa > Chordata > Aves > Anseriformes > Anatidae > Aythya > Aythya fuligula. Next base: position 34,993,750 of record NC_045561.1, read on the forward strand.
CCAAGACTGCATGCATCTCCTGAATCATCCTTCTTTTTCCTTCTAAACTCTTTTATATTCCTGATGGCCTCATCGTTAAGAGTCTAATGTTATCTCAACACAGGGCTTTCCAACCCCCATGGCCACACTCTCAAATCTCCCCCTTCTTTATTAATATCAACCATTTTCTCAACACGAATTACCACTCACATATAACAATAACTGAATAAACAAAGAGGGAAAAGCTTAATGGAAAGGTCCCATTCTTATTGGGAACTACTGTAGTATGCAATGGTGTCTCACAGACACTCTTGTCACTTTTGGTATTAGTCCACTGTGAGCGGGAGGATATAGCATAGCAAAGGCCTCCAGCATGTCACAGCTGCAGCCAGTTCTGTGTAGCAGCTCTAAGGCAATCACAGCAATTTCTTTGACTGAAAAGTATTTAAATACTAATTTATTTTGAAATGTAATTTAGTAGCTGTAGATAGAAAAGATTTTAGTCTTCACAATTCGTTTGCTCTCTGTAAGCTCGCCATCTCCTAATAAAATTACCCACAATAACAATTAAGAAACTAACATTTTGTAAGTGCATACTCTCACATAATATGATACTTTCATTCCTGTTTTGATTTTAATGGCATTAACAAGTTTTATGCCACATGAGGATCTACCCTCCACATTGTAATGGTAATGAAGGATGATTGTATTTCCCTACAGCAATTTCAACAACTGTAAAAAATAAGATAATAATAATAATATTGACTTAGTACCTTAGAGGGATTTTGAGGGGATCACTAGTGTTTGTAATGTACTCTGAAATTGATGCTGTAAGGGCTATTAGGAAGCTGCTTTCCTGACAGCTTGACATATTTTGAGACAGTAGCAATGCAGCTGTGTTAAACCATCGAGCAGCAACCCCATATAAAACATCTAAATAATAGAACTCACCAAAATAACTTCAGAAGTCACTCTCCTTTTTGTGATGCAATGGAAAGTGGAGAACCATTTTCTGTGTCTAAATACATCATTCATCAGTCTCGACTTCCAGCTGGAGGGCTGAGAGGCATCAGCCCTACATCTGTGACAATGCTCAGTACTGTGTTATGCATGCTCCAGTAGTGCTGAGACCCTGACAGGTATTCTCTTTGGAAAATGTGGGCCTAATTCTGTTTTTTTCTTACACCTGTGCACATCCATAGTAGCATTATGAGAGTGAAGTGAGGTAGTCCTGTTTTGCATCCTTGTAACTGAGATATGACCCAGATCTTTAAATACCCCATGCAGAGATTAGATAATAATCAAAGTGGCCATGCTCTATTGGTCACACATGGCTAGTGAGGAGCTGCCTTGCCACAGGGAGAATGGCAGGGAGATGAAATTCTATGCCAGGTGACTGTGTTTGCAGCTACTGAGAAGACACTTCTATATTCCATCGTCCAATAGTATCAAAATTTCTCTGTCCCTGCAGTCACAAATCTTAATAATTTCAAAATTTGCATGCAGTTCCCAATAAATAAATATATAAATCTGCTTACATTCTACTTAGTTACTTTAATTTTTGATGACAGCTTGAAGAGTACACATAGTTGTTTGGGATTGGATTAAAAAAAATTCACTTCACTTTCACTGCTTTTAAATTGTTCATAATTCTAAAACAGTCAAAAAAACTGACATGTAATATTATTCTGAATTAAAAGTGCAGTAGAAAACCAAAATTTATAAAGAGATGAAAAAGTTCAAAATGTTTACAATTTTTGTTCCAGCTACTCTGTGTTGAAACAATGTAGGTAAAATGGCCCAGATCTATGAAACAATTTATCATCAAAACATAGACTAGCTAGGAAACCTCTCCCCACCCGAAAATTTGGTTGAAAATAATTTAGTTCAGATCTCCTCAAGGGATTTTATAACCTCAGCTACTCTAATTTCTCCTTTGACTATACAGGCCAGGAACAGAGAGCTCAAAGCTGCTGATTCCAGTTCCACAGTGTCTCTTCCCTTTCTCACACTAAGCTGTCATCTGATGCTGGTGGAAGAAAAAGCCTATGTATATACATATATGTCTTAAAACATTTTGCTATGGGTATATGTGATTTTTTTTTTTTTTTTTGTACCTTCTTCATAGATTTCATTTGATATGCTTCAGAGATGACTGTCAAGCTCTTAAAGTGATACATTTCTACTGGAGAGAATATTTCTGTTCATAACATTTCTTTCACAGAAAGAAGTTGGCTAGAAGCCACTGTTTCACAGGCCTTGTGACTGTGATCTGGGCTGTTCTATAGGGGTATGGCACAGAGTAGGTGTTCTTGGATAATGGACATTTTGGCAAGCTGTGTGATGTTCTTTATTTGGTTAGGGATTCTTGTTTTAATAATATACTCTTATGACAGTCATGGCATGCTCACAAAGCTACCATGTTACTAGTTACTTCAGGGAATAGCTGTAACCTTCTGCGCAGTTTCATGTCCCATGGGGAACATATTAAAAGTAAAGTCCATATACTGTGTTACCTCACAGCCAGTTTCAGAATGTGCTTCTAGAACCTGACTGGTATCTGTGAGAAGCAGAGACCTGGCTGCCTTGGAAAGTATTATTATTATTATTTTTTTCCCAGCTCCATCAGAATAGTTGTGCGGGATGTTCTGTTTGGTTTATTCAAGCGTTTGAAGTACCTGGAATAACAGCTTTTTTTTCTGGCAATACCCTATGATACGTTGGGTTTCTACTTGTGGACAATCTTGCCTCTTGTCTCCAGGACTGGCCTCTCGGAGATGGTGGTATTTGGCTGTTTGGAAAGCATATTGCAAATCTTTGCAAGAATTTATGTAAGATTGATGATAAGGTCAGAAAAAGGTACTTTTGTTTTTTGAAGTCGTGTGTATATATATAAAATACAAGTTCTAGTTGTCAGGAAGAATGCATCAAAGTATAAGACCAAGTTGGGAACTGCAGATATAACTAGGTAAAAGGTATGTAAAAACAAGTTTATCAGTGAAATTTAACTTTGTGCTTTGTGTCTTGAACTTTGAAGAAGCCACTAATGTTTTTGTTTGTTTGTTTGTTTGTTTTCTTTTCAGAAACTTCACTTTTAAATATATGAATTTAACATGATGGAAGCAGTCATTAAAATATATAATGAAAACATGTATCTATGAGGATAAAGGACATTTTAGCTGTGACTATAGTTTTAGTAAAAACAAATTTTCTGAAGATCATTTTCTTGCCCCATAATATAAAAAGATATTTTAAGTGTTCCTTGGTTGCCAATTAAATATAATTAGAATTTCTTTGTTTTAGGCTTTTCAGAGTGTGTTGTAGATGTAGGTATATTTCATCCTTTCCTTTCAATAGAAAGAGACTGCTACTCTTTTTTTTTTTTTTTTTTTTCCATTTGAAAAGGAAAAAAACAAGTTTATTAGACATTATAGTAGTTCTATTGTGCAGATTTCAAGTTTAAGGATAAGAAAGGCACAAACCAGTATTATCATTGTGTAGAAATTATGAGAATCAGATCAAGCTATTTCTTATCCTAAAGGAGGAATGTCAAGAATGATTAAGAGCATAAATTAAGGAAAAGTCAAAATTAAATTGCAAACATTTTGTTAGTCTTAAAGCCTGAACAAAGCACATTACTGGTATTTTAAATATAAGTATTATGGGGATAAAATCCCATCCTATTGAAATGGAATGTGGTTAGGTACTTCAGGAAACAATTGTACTTTGGAAAGAGGAATGGACTAGATGAGCTTTATTAATAGCTTTTGAAGAATAATGATTTTAATACAGAGCATTCCAGTTAATCACTCTCATATGGAGGCACAAATCCAGAAATAGAATCCCCTTGCCTACCGCTGAAGTTGTCTGTTCTAATTCTGATTGTTGTCTTCTGTTCTCAGATTCAGTTGTCTTCTGATTCTGACATCATAACTAGCAAATGATATGCTTTGATGTAAAGCACCAATTAACATTGGTAGATAGTACATGTTTTCATTTAATATATAGAGAATTTGTAAGTACAATGTCTCACAGTTGGGGTTGGCTTCAAACTGAGAACAAAATTCTGTCTTCATGTGTGCATTCCCCTTTGATTTCAGGTACAGCTATGCAGATGAATCTGAAGCAGTTTTCTCCAAGAATATTTGCCTTTCTTGGGATGGGATGTCAAATGCTATGGATAATAGGAGTGAAATGTTGACCTGTTGAATTCCCTGGAATTACCTTGGGCTTCACTAGCATTAATCAGAAAGAGCATTCATTAATTCAGTAGGAATCAATGGATCCTGTTTCCATTTTCTTTGTTGATATTGTGGAATAAAAGCCTGGGCATTAGAATTGCTAGTACTTGCAAGTGTATACAGAGATTTAGACATTATGGAAGAGACTGGTGATAGAATATACCCAAGCTCAGAGTTGCAAACCAGTAATATTATATTATACTAGTAATATCCCTCATATCCCCTAACTTGTGTTATGAATTGAGTTTAACTTTTCGTTGCGAAGGAGTAAGCATATGGGGGTCTTGTTTAGGTTATTGTTGATACATTTGTGTTCAAAGTGCCATGCATAGATAGATGAAAATGAACACAACTTTTTGACAACATCCGCTCCCTGACTTTAATGTTTTGTAAAATGCCAGTGGCTAATTGCCAAACATGACTGTCTACCTTGATGAAAAACTTGGCACAATAGGACTGGTTCAGTGGATTGAAAGAAATGGTGCTGAAGACCTCGCATTTTCATAATGTCAAGTTTAAGGGTTTCTGGTTAGGCCAAATTCAGCTTGTTACCCTGGACCAAGCATGCTATGTGAAGGTCTTGGAGCTGTTTGGATCTGCACTCTGAGTCCCTATCAAATTTGGACATCTGGAAAATGTTCTGCAAATTAAATCTGTGCATGGTGAATGAGTACATTGAGAAGAATCAACAAAATGCGCTGAACCCTTATGCTAATATTAATGTAAATACAGACCATGATTGTTCTGCTTGCTTACATGGAGTCTAAAGTGACAGTAGGAAATGCTAACTGCTCACCGTTTGAGCCTCTAAATTAATTCTCTGTAGATGTTAAAGAGCTAGAGGGATACTTGTGATAATAGCTGTTGGTAACAGCTAAGGTGGTTCAGATCTCTACTGATAATACAGAGAAAATAGCTGTATTAGTTTTTACTAGTTCAGTGAGCCATTCAGCCCTCTGTTCAGCTGCATTCAAATAAATAATTAAAAATAAATAAATTGAAGTAAGTTGTTACTACAGGTTTAATTAAAAGTTCTGAGCTAATTCATAGTGAAGCTTTGGGTCCTGATAAGAACAGATCTAGAGCCCAATTACTGTCATACCAGGTGGCCTGTGTTACCTGTAATTGCTTCCCTTGAGTATGACAAGAGGCTTATTTGGAAAGTCTGCTCTGTTTCCAGGAGAATATAATTTTAGTATAGATAAGGAAAGAAAGACAGAAATAAAGAACCCTTTGCTGCAGGTACATGTTTACCCAGCTCTTGTGCCTCATTCATGCTCTGAAGCTCTTAACTGAAATGTGGAATGAAGATGTTAAATATATGATTTCCTATATTGGTATCTTTCAAAAACATCCATCCCCAACATGTGCACAAGGTTTATGGGAAGTGGATCTGAGTAGATAGTTCAAGAAGAAGTAGTAATTATGAGTGTTTTCGGAAATAAAACCTATAGGAAGAAGGAGGATAGATGCTATTAATTCTCATGCTGGTTCAAAAATACCTGCTCATATCTGCTAACCACAGCAGAACTCAAATATTCCTAACTGAAAGCATAAGACAAAGGATTCAGAACTGGACAAATTAGGTTCAGCATCTTATATATCATTTTATCCTGGTGAATAAACAGCGTAAAGTTATCTTCTGCTTGACTGTAAGGAAAACTTTATCAGCATGCACTTCTCACTGGGGATGCTGAGTTACTCTGAAAAAGGTCTGGATCTGTAATAAAGGGTGTTAAAGCAACAGAGAAAGCTTTAGCACTTTACTTGAGCCCGTACCTTGAAGCAGAGGATTTCTTAGTGTTGAAGGTAACTGCTTACTTCTCCATCATCTGGGATGTTGGCCTTGTATAAAGAACATTTATTTAGCCATTGAGATCAAGAGTGTCAGGAACTCTGTATGGTATGGCTGGATGCAAAACACAACTAAGTCAAAAGAATTTCCATTGTTTTAGGGGACTTTTCATCAAGCCCATGCTGACTGCATCACTGGACTCCCACCACAAACTTTTGCAATAGTTGATTAATTACTTGACTGCAAAAAATTATAGGCATATTGTGTGAAAAAATAAAAAGAAAAAATAGATCCCTCTACTTCAATGACAAATGTTAATAATTTTGCTGCAGGAAAGTTAGACAATAACCTTTTTTCTCTCCTTTTTAATAGTGCTATTAGCTAAATTTGATCTTCATATACTACTCAATATTTTCCTCAAGGCAAATACAATTGTGTAAAACTTTTTTTTTGAATACAATAAATTTAGGAAAAAAGTGCAATATTCCCTTTCAATGAATTTGTACGAGTATTTTGAAAGAGAGGCTGAAAAAAAGGTTGAGGAAGAAGTCAGAAGTAGTCTTACAGTTGTCACCAAAATGTGAATATTTAAGCCGTTTTTACATTGTGGCCAACTAGTAAACAATTCTTCCTTGAGATATTAGGTCAGGGGGGAGACCATGTTTGCTTATACCCCTTGAAAATCAATGGCAATACATTGAGACTGTTAGGCTACCTGAACACAAATATCTTTGGAATAGATTCTTTCTCTGCTTTTTCCTGTAAAGCAACTAAAAAAAAATAAATTAAAAGTAAAAAAAAAATAAGGGGAGGATCATAAGGATAAAGGAAGTGGGGAGGGGTGAAAAAATATCTTATCCTTGTGTTTAGTAACAATTTTTTACAATGTAGGAAATGGCAAATTTAGAAAATGTACATTGGTCTTTATGCCATCATGCTGAGCCACTGGCTTTTAGGTCAGGTTGTGTGCTAAAATAAATGCATCTTCAGCAATGAGGTCAGCTGCAGTGAGAAAAGATCTTTCTGGCACTGGAGGTGAAGCTACTTCTAGCTGTAGGCCTGGAGTTAGAGATTTGCAGTTAGAGATTTGGAAACACACCCTTCATAGTGCTGAAAAGGAAAAACTATAGATAGCTGAATTAACCTCACCACAGATGGACCTCCTGAGTATGCCTGCCACTGATGTCAGTTGCTGAATGTGCAGGGCTGGCTGTTCAGGCAGGGAGTGTGGCACAGGATGCTGGGCAGGGCTCCAGAAATATCCACCATCTAGTTGGAGCTCTGCCTGGGTTTTCTGGGAGCTGTTGGGTACATCGCTTTGCCTTCCTCTAACTTGTTTTTCATGTTGCTAGTTAGTATTGGCTGATTGAACAGTTAATGCTTATGCTGTTGGTTGAACAAGTAATGCATTACTTTATTGTCATTTACTATTGTTATAGACAATTCACTGGATCTTTTTTATAATAGCTTTTCCTTTGCTGATCTATCATAGAGTTTCATTTCTTTAACTGATTAGAAAGAAATTAAATAAACAGATGCTTTTTGTTTATTTCCTTGCAATAAGCCTGAATTCACAACTATTATTGAATCAGTAATGGTCTTTAGTATACTAGGCTGAAATACTGAAAGAATCACAATGAAAACAGAAATCCAGGTTAATATGCTCATTAGAGGCAATGATTAGAAACACTACTTGCCTACAATAAAGACAGGCCCCTGCCTAGGAAGGCAGACAGATAGTTCCTCTCATTGGGAATTTCAGCTTAGCACTAGTGTAAAAGCAGCTAAAACCATTCTTGGCTAATACAAAATCAAGAATTAAAACTTTGCATTGATTTACTTTATGTGATTTTTTCTCCTATTTTTCAAATGCAGTTAGTAGAGCAGCAAGGCCAACCAGATAAATTTTAAGGGTAGCCTATACCAGGTTGAATTATCTACATAGATGGTTCAATGTTTTCATTTAGAAAGAGTGGATTGGAGACAGTCAGCTCTTCGACATCAATAACTGTATTCTGATGAAGGCTCAATACAAAAGAATCAAGATTAGAAGTAATCCCTTGCGGAAGATGAACAGTAAAATTAAAAAAAAAAAAAAAAAAAAAGCCCCCTGAAAGGGCAATAAGGTTTTTTCCATGGAGCAGCTCCCTGAAGGCAACTGGTGCACTCAAACACTAACTTCTGGGCAGTATTTCCTGGCTGTCTTACATAAAGGGTCTTCTAAGATTTCCAGACTGTCAGCAGACAGACTATTTCTCTTAATCTCCAGTAAATTCATTTTAACAAAAAATATGACATTGTTTTATGGTCAGACCTGCCCTGTTTTATCATATTTCCAGGAAAACTACGAAGCTTGAATACTATGCTACTGGCACGATGCAAAGTGACAGAGAACCCAAACCTACAAGATACATTCCTTAGTGTACTAGTGGTATCTGAGGACTTTTAAGTCTCATACAGAAACAACTATTTTTATCCTTTTTCCTTCAGGCTTATAATTCACCAAGACTGAAATTTCTTACCTCGTACAAAGCTATAATAAATGAAAATTGTGCTTATATTTTATTATCTGAAGTTTATTCCAAGAGTTTTGCTCTAAATTCACTGGCATTGTTGGCATTTGGGTCATTTTTCATTCTGACTTCTGCTGAGTGTGCCTTGCGAGAATATTCCACACTCTACATGTTTTCAAATTTTTTTCAATTATTCCTTGTAGGTCACACTCTTATCATTGTCATCAACAGTGCTGCCTTGCTCTGGAACAGTACTAGAAAACTTTATGGTGAGAGGACAGCAAAGTCAGTGTCACAAACTTCTATGCATATGCAAACACCTTTGAGATATGGAAAATTACTTACGTCTTAAGATATATTTGCTACCTTCAAAATAAGGACAGTTTTCTTAAGTTAACTTAAATCCATGCTGAACCAATGGTCACATGATTTTATGGTAGGCATTTATACAGACATTGTGCCTGATGCAGGGTATGGTATGATATAGAACATTCTTATCAGGAAAAGAAATCAATCAATCAATCAAAAATGAACAGTGCAAACTTTTGCAGAAAGTCTAATTTTTTTAATCACACAGAATCACAGAATTTCTAGGTTGGAAGAGACCTCAAGATCATCGAGTCCAACCTCTGACCTAACGCTAACAGTCCCCACTAAACCATATCCCTAAGCTCTACATCTAAACGTCTTTTGAAGACTTCCAGGGATGGTGACTCCACCACTTCCCTGGGCAGCCTGTTAATGAAGCATCAATCTGTGTGCACGGCAGATGCACAGTCTGGGGCAGTAAATCTCTTCTGATTTATGCAAGCAAGTTTTGGAAATTGTTTATTTCAACAGATATATTTTAAATGGTGTGGAGACCTTAGGGCACACAGTTGAGTATAGCTTGCTTTTGAACCTATGAACAAATAAATGCACATGTCATATAAGGAGACAGTTTACTATTTTAAAGAAACTCAGATATGAAGTTTAATAGGACAAAGTTGTCACCACAATACAGGTACTTCCCTGATTCTGGTCAGGTTAGAAATAACCCTTTTCTAAAGTTTCTTCAGCTGATGCCTACAGAAACTGGAAGTGAATGACAGCAAAAATACTAATGACACTTTCAGTAATGAAACTGGTTGAACTGAATGACACAATCCTCAAATCTCTCAGTTCACAGGAAGCTTTTCTGGAATATTGTCACTCAGGGCAGCTTTGTAATGCAACAGATTGGCTATCACTGCTGGACATCGTAAATTTACCATCAAAAGCAATTTTTTATATTGAAGATACTGTCTGACCAGATTACGTGCAAGTGGCTGATGAACATTTGAGAATGCCTGCTGGGTTAATAAATACAGCATGCTGTATAATTGCAATAGCTATGAATTGTCTTAATCAAGGAAGAAAAAAAAAATGTTGCTTCCACCTCCCCATTACCAATTATAACTGGTGTGTTTAAGTAACTCTGGCATTTTTTATATTAAATAGAAAGCATGGGAGATGTAGTTATTCTCACCTTTTTCCCATGGGTGTATGCTTTGTTCACAAGTTGAGCAAAACAAGCAAAGTGTGCTGACTACAGAAGTCTTGCCTTCTGAACAGCAAGATCTACTGGTAGTTAAAGGAAAAGTAGTCGGAACAAGGAGCACTGGCTTCTTAACTCTGCGACTGATATTTGATCTATATTGATCTTGTAGAATTCATTTTGATTCTCTTAACTTTTTGTCATAGGACTCTAGCACATCCAAGAAAATGAGCTAGAATTTTTATACAGCCCTACGTTTCATAATCTTTGCCTCCGTTTCCCATCAGTGAGATAGAGATAACATTACAAGCATTAAAGCAAAAACAAATAAGGCATAGTTCAAAAGTTTTGTTAAATGACAAAATCAACAGCTAGCTGTGGTGTTATCTGTGTTTTCATAATATGCCTCAAATTTTACATTCAGATAAAAAGATACAATTGCCACTGTAACTTAATTAGAGCAGCATGGGGTCTATCAGTGGAGTACATTGCCAAGAAAAATAAATTTACAGTGGTGAAATCTGGGCAGAAGTTGTGCTTTACATTAGGGTCCTACTTTCATTCTGTCTGCATTTCATGCTGTACATAGTTTTGCTTGCACACTTCGTTGTCCTTCAGAATCCTCTGGGAACACTGGCAGGAGTCCATGTCTCAATCAATACTGAAAATAAACTGATGGTTATTGCCATCTCTCATTAAAGCTGCAGATTTAACACTACTATCAAACCTGTATGGGAAATATTTTTTATTCCCTAATATCTAAGTTTTTAAAGTGCTGGTCAGCCCTTAAATGAATTACTAATCATTGAAGATGATAGACTTGATTCATGCCTCCATATAAATTCTTTTTCACCATCCTGGTTGATGCAGACAGAGCTAAAAATAAGCACAACTTGCAGTTATGCCTTTTAAGATCCCTTTATGTGTTCAGGACAGAATAACGAGTCTTGAGCATGAATGAGAAACAGCTTTTTTTTTTTTTTTTTTTTGCCTTCACCTGCATGAGGGCCTGAACTGCTGTCTGTGGAATCAGTGGAAATAGTCTCATCATCTTCAGCAATAGCTGTATCATCCACTGACACAATAAAAGAAGAAACAAATATGTGCTTTTAGGTTTTAAAACACAAGTTTTTTGATGTTTTGAACGATTGAGTAAAGCTTGTCTTCCTTTGGCATAAAGGTTGAGTTTCTAATAGTAATGTACTTTTGTGACTTTAAAAATGTTCACTATTTCTCCTGCCAATGTTGTTTCTTAACTTTGGTCTTAACTTCCCATTTTTGGCACCCAGAACTAATTCTATTGATTCACCCAGAACCTACTATGCAAGCTGGTACTCGGGGACAGTTGCGTGACTGGCAATTATTCTTACAAGAGGTTACAAAACTCCTTTGTCACTAAAATAAGAGACAGAAAAGCTAATGTGTTTTATAGCTGCTGGAGTCCACATCTGCTTTAGCTTTATTCCAGATCAATCAGATACACTCTTTTTCCTCTCCTGTAAGTGGAAGTAGTAATAATGATGACTCTAATACGTCCTGGTATACACAGACAAGAATGAATCTGAGCAGACATAAAACTCACCAGGTGATCTTTAATGTTTGCAGAAGGTATGAAGGGTAATTTTTAACTGAGATGAAAGTAAGCATCTAGAAAAATGTTTCTAGCATAACAACACTTCTGTCTGCCATGCCTGAGAGCTGCTTCCACACAGGGAGGAGAAGAAAATGTCACCTATAATATAATTAGCAAAACGTTATGAAACAGAAAGATGAGGATGATGCTATTATTCCTGTGAAGATCTATCATCTCCTGTACTAAATGACTTGTAGAAAGTAAATTCCAATGGGACACAATAGGTCTAATTACTGCAAAATCCAATTTGTACCTTTCCCTAGATTTGGAACACCAGTTTTGATGTAGTATAGGTGATAACTGCAGGTCTGGCTGGATGGGGAAAGACTGTGAAAGCATAAACAAATGTCTCCATGAATATCTATGAGCCTTGAATTCCTTAACCTAGGGTTTACCAATCTTGCTCTTTAGTAGCAGGCTGGCTTTGAATTCCTGCATCCAATATAAGTCATTGGTTAACAGGGAGAAGAGACTCATCCCTACCTCTCCACTTCCCCTCCTCATGAAGTTGTAAAAAGTCTTGAGGTCACCTTTCAGCCTTCTTTTCTCCAGACTAGACAAATCAAGTGTCCTAAGCATCTTCTCACAGAAAACTCTTTCAAGCCATTCTGCCAGCTTTGTTGCCTTCTTCTGGACACATTTGAGTATCTTAACATCTTCTTTATATTGCAGAGCCCAGAACTGCACACAAAATTCAAGGTGAGGCCACACCAATGCTAAATACAGTGAGAGAGTCACTGTTTTAACTGGCTGTGCTGTGCTTGATGCAACCCAAAATGCAGAATGCCCTCTTGGCTGCCAGGGCACACTGCAACTCATTCTGAGCCTGCTGTAGACCAGCACACCAGGTCTCTCTCCACAGAGCTGCTCTCCAGCCACTTGGCTCCCAGTCTGTACATATGTCTGGCATTGCTCTGTCTCAGATGCAGCACCCGGCATTTACCTTACATGTCAGCCATTTAAAAGCAGTGACAAACAACTAGGAATTTTACACACCGCTTTGAGGGCGTCTTAGAAACATGTAGAGGGCAATTGAAGATGCAAACTGAGGTAATAGGGAAAAAAACCTAGAGTACTGATTGTAGCATGTTCCTCATTCAGTAATTTGGAATTTGCAACAATTAGGCACAGGGCTTTTGCTGTAGCCTCTCTGCTGGTGGCCCCAGGAGATGTGCTCAGATATGCTACCGGAAGATTTTCTGCTGGAACACAACCTGAAGCTGCACTCGGGTTCTGGTTGTTCCCTGTTTGGCCTGACTGAGTGAAGGACCTCATCTGGAGTCTCCTAAACCATCCCACCAGTACTTTCTTGGAAGTTTATTCCAGCATGACGGATTAGCAAGGGATTTGCCTGGCCTGCAATGTAAGGATAGTTACTGTATTGTGTAATTTTCTATTGTGTTTTATTTTATCATCTTATCTTATTGATCTTATCTTTTATTTCTTTATTTATTGTCCCCATTTTGGACACATTGAATTTTCTTGGAATTTTTGAGGGGAGAAGAAGGAGAAGGAGAATGAAATAAGCTTCCCTCCCCTTCCCTTGCCTCCTGTCTCCTCCTCTCCCCTCCCCTTTTTCCAGGGTGGAGCAGATAAACTGTCCTAAGCAACTCAAGAAACTTTTATATGACTAGAAATATACCTGTACCATGGGAGATCTGTGGTTACAGCAAGCCTCAGTGCTGATTAAATAAAGATTTGCCAGATCCACCATTTTTGCATCAGTATATCTGTTTTTGCAGCACTGTCTGGTATTCATCTTCCTTTCCTTCCCACTCACTCTCTCTCCTAATGGAAATAAAAGCATAATGAACATCTCTTAATGCATCTGAAAATGGGTGAAGGCAGGGTTAATTAATTAATTTATTTATTTTAAGAATTTCTCCAATATATTTAATTCTAGAATAAGATGCTTGTGCAACACCCAAGTTAAAATTATCCTTCATCCATATAAGACTGAATGGACATGGATTCTTACTCTCTAAGATGCCCCACTTTAGGCTTTTAGGAGTAGCTGTCAAGGTGCTCTTCAGTCTATCTGATATATTGGTACCTTAGCCCATCTGGTTATGCTTCACATTGGGCAATTAGAGAACAGCATTTATGACATGGACGACTTCAATTTTGGACACATTATGTCTTTTTCATATAGGATACGTCTTAGATAGCACTAGATTTAGTTCTAATAAGTTATTGGGTAGATCTGTGTTTACAACTGAATTTAACGAATATAAAAGACGTGTTAAATTTCATGTGTGAAATACAGTTCTTGGCAATTGTTGAGAGCATTTGAAACTGAATCCTCCGCTGGGATGTCTCTATGACACTAAAGGCAATGTTTTATAAAAATATTAATGATGGAAGCAATGTTATGATACCAAAACTCAGAGCTCATATCTGAGATATCCCTTGCAGTGATTTTGATTGTGATTCTTCTGTTGATCTTAATTTTACTGAGAAAGTCAATGAAGTTACTCTGAGTTATATTGGCATTATATCTTTGGAGTTTTATACTCTAGAGTTCTGTATTTATGCATTTATGACTGTAGGCAGAGAAGATAACACAGAAGGTTCAGGTTCCATTACAGTTTTTTTTTTTTTTCTTTTTTTTTTTTTTCCTAGTATGCTTTTGCAGGCAACTGGCAATATTTCCAAGGCAACATAAACTTACAAAATCAATAACGTCTTTCTTTCAAAAAGGGTCCAGAGAAGGGCGACGAAGCTGGTGAGGGGCCTGAAGAACAAGTCCTACGAGGAGCTGCTGAGGGAGCGGGGCTTGTTCAGCCTGGAGAAGAGGAGGTTCAGGGGTGACCTTATCGCTCTCTACAGCTACCTTAAAGGAGGCTGTAGCGAGGTGGGGGTTGTTCTATTCTCCCACAAGCCTGGTGACAGGACGAGGGGGAACAGGCTTAAGTTGCACCAGGGGAGTTTTAGGCTGGATGTTAGGAAGAACTTCTTTACAGAAAGGGTGGTTAGACATTGGAACAGGCTGCCCAGGGCAGTGGTGGAGTCACCATCCCTGGAAGTCTTTAAAAGACGTTTAGATGTAGAGCTTAGGGATATGGTTTAGTGGGGACTGTTAGCGTTAGGTCAGAGGTTGGACTCGATGATCTTGAGGTCTCTTCCAACCTAGAAATTCTGTGATTCTGTGATTCTGTGAAAACTTCAAGGTATAAGCCAAACTATATGTACAAAGCACTAAAGATAGCATTCAAGTCTGTAAGCATCTGCTTTTGCCACCAGGTTTTCCTTTCTCTGATGGACTGATTAGAAATGTTATCTTTTTCTTGGATCTCTGCCAACTTGATGGTAACTTTTAGGAGGTTCTAGATGGCAGAAAGCATCTTGCTTGCCACACAAAGTTGTTGGTGTATAATGCTATGTCCCTGATGACAAGGAAGGACTAAATCATGAAAAATGCTTATCTCCTTGTTATGGTAGTTTAGAACCCCAAGTGATAATGAAGAACAAGGTATGAACATGGAGAAATAAAAAGGATAAGATTACAAGGTTTCAAAAGGCAGAAATAAACAAACAAACAAAAACAACAACAACAACAACAAAAACCACACCACTTTACATGTACTTTATTCACCTAATGGTGATCTCTCTCCCATATCCATGAATGGAAAATTATGCTTTATGTTTTCACTTGCAGTTCTATGGTGTTTCTAATTGTTTGGTGTGGACCTGTTACTAAGATGGCCCAGTGAAAGACGATGACAAACTCAATTGATTTAGAGATGATAAGGAAGGAGATCTGTGCATGTTTTGAGCCTGATCCCGAGCACACTCAAGCTTGACTGAATTCTTGGTAAGGTCTGGGGATACAGCACCTCGCACCAAGATCACAATAGTTATTTACAAGACAAGAGTAAGTTAAAGAATAAGACAAGGTAAAACATTAAACAGCAGAAGTGCTTTAGTAGATTGTGGATAATAGTTATATGAGGTATTCATTGAAGATGTCAGAAATACTCTTTCTAATGTGCTTTAATGACTCCAAATGGAAAAGAAATTCCCTCAGATCTCATCAGGAAGAGGACAGCTCGCACATATCATCAACCAAATATCACTGACTCAGCAGGTGGAGAGGCTTCAGTCTGATCATTTCTAGTTATGACTTCTTTGGAAGTTTCCTATCCTTAGATCAACTTCAGTTATGTTTTATAGTAAGAAGGGTGTGGTTATTATGTAAAGTGATAGCACTCCAGTCTGGAGCACAGCTGTCCCTCTCTTTTCCACATATGCTTTAAACACCTTTTAAGGGAATTGTCATTCCTGTTCACTGGATTTTTTCAGCAGTCTTTAACAAGACAAGTATGTACTCATAGCTTCTAACAGGTCCCAGATGAAGCTGTAAAGAAGGAACTTAGATCTAGAAAAAAAAAAAAGAAAAAAAAAAAAAGACAAAATCTGTTCAGTTACTGCAAGCACTTAGGCTCTTTAAGTGTTCTGCCTAGTCCAGAGGACATACACAGGAGCCTTCTTTAATGTCTCTGTGTATTACATCTCAGTAGATGAGAGATTTATTTTTAAGCAGACAATATGAATTCTCTTTCTTTCTCTCTCTGCAAAACCACTGTGTCTGTGAAGGGCACTAGTAAATCAGATGATTACTATGTGGAAAGCAAAACATAAAAGGAAGAAGAAGGAGGGAAAGAAATGTACTTACTATGCTCTCAGTGTTTTTCATTGGTGAGGTATTTAGGACATGTGTATGTGAGCTGGATACCTGAGCCAGGTGTCCAGGGTTCCAGACGGTGTCTTTGTAAGGCTAGAAAAAGCTGGTGGCCAGATGACCTTTTTTAGATGACTAGCCATGCAGGGAGCAGCAGCCTCAGAACTGTGATGGATTGCAGCGCTAGTTCTTGGTGCTGGACATCACAGCACACTGTGCCACCAGCAACCTGAAAACAAACACTTTTGTTGCCTTAAAAAAAAGGTCCCCCATCTCCTTCCTTCCTTCATTTTTTCTTCTTCCTTCTTCTTTCCTTTATTCTTTCTTCCCTTCCTTCCTTCCTGGTCTGCTTCTCACCTTGGATTGTATTTGGCTCTCTTTTCTGTTTTTCACATTATGACTGCTGCCCTCCTGTGCTCTCTGTCTCCTTCCTTCCTCCTTTCTTGGCACAGACTTCTTCCAGGTCAGGCTGCATGTAAGTCTGGAAAAGGTTCATCAGTTGAGCACAAGTTATTGGATATATGGTAATGTCTGTGGTATACCAGAACCTTGGATAACTTGGATCATCTCCTTAGTAATCCTTAAAGGGAATAACAATGAATGTATATGCAAATATTTTATTATATTCTGTAATAAGTTTTAGCAGAAGATGGAAATTTTTGTGCTTAATGTCTGCATGAATGTCACTCTTCCAATACCAGTAGAGGCTGAGGTAGAGAATGATGAATATTTAAGATGAGAAAAATATCTCTCCTTCTCCCTTTATAGAACAAGCATCTTAAAAAAAAAAAAAAAAAAAAAAAAAGTTTATCTTTTCTTTAGCGTAACAAACTTCCATTTGGGGTTTAATTGGATCTGTTCTAGGATGCAACAAAAAGTTAGTGGAAGATAAAAGGGGCATAGCAAGAAAAAATTATTCAAAGTGAGTAATTTAAGATCACATCCATAATTAATGGCATTTGGAAAGCTTCCTCTAGTGCTCTAATCATATCTCAAAATGTGCTAATTGGAGCAGCTTGGTACAAAACAGAGTATGCAGGTGTTGAACAGCTTCTTCTCTTCTTTTTAAGAATGTCGCTGTAACTGGTTCTCCTGGCATTAATGTTCACATTTAATAAATGTTTCTCCATTTAACATACATTTGACAGCTGAAGAGCTTGCATATAATTATTACCTTGTTAAAATAGGTTTGATCATGAATGCAGAACAAAATCAGCTATTTTTGAATACCAAAATTTCAGCTTGTAGTAAACAGTGGGGCATCCTATAATGCCCACTGGGGATATAACTAGTTATAACTAGTTATAACTAAGAGCTGAAAATGAAAAAGAAAAAGATTCACTCTTCCTGGTCATGAAACAGTAAACTAGCTAAACTCACCTACCTGAAATTAATGTTATCTAAAAGCAGTTCTGATACTTCAGCATAGCTAATCGTTTGCCTAGTGCTTGGACTGTATTTAAGTGCTGTTATTTTGGTCGGGCAGGATTTTGCTGGTCAATTCCTCATTTGTCTTGGAAGTCAATGACAATCGACATCACAATTCCCTTTCTCTAAGTCCCTCTCTCCAAAACTAATCAATCTGATCCAGAAAAAAATGAGCTGTGCATTTAGGTCTTTGTGTGTATGCATTTATGTATGTGTTGTGCTCTGCCACAATGAAATAGCACACACTGAGAAGATGTTTAATGCATAAATGACTCAAAACTCTTCTGACAGTTCTGCATTATTGAAAAAAGACACAGGTTGTTTGGGGCCACAGTGTCTGGAAAGCAGATGCAAAGATCCAGTCATATAGACAAATGCATAAAATTGAAGATCACAGATTGTATTTAAACTTACTGTATAGTGATCTGTGGGATTTGTTTTGTGTGGTTATTCTAATAAGTGTTTAACTTTATTGAGGTTATACTAAATTTATCAGAATGAAAGAAATAGTTCTATAACCATGTATTATTAACAACTGCTATCATTTCGTGTTTCTTTTGCATGCTGTGTGTTCATTTTAAGATACTTTTTCAGAGACCCTACAGTCTGAAATATTAATCTTACAAAACCTAATGCATGAGCTTAAACCTAGGTTATGTCTGGCTTTTCAAGATGCTCAGCAGTACATAGTCAGTTTTTTTTTTATTTTTTTATTTTTTTTTATTTTTTTTAGGGAGGCAGTAGACTTTCTGACATCTACAAATTAGCTCTTTTTCTGTACTAGTGTTCTCCTCATTCCTACACATTAGCATTCAACTCTTTTCTCTGTCTTCTGCAGCTATGAATTATTACGTGAGAACAATTCATTTGACAATGAAAGTTGCTCTTTTTGAATTTAGTACTCCATGAACACATCATAATTTGCATTAATTAGTTTATTATTTGAAATTGTTTGATGAATAGTTTGTTCCAACCCATTTCACTCATGTAGCTAATATTGATTTGAGTGTTTCACCCCAGTGATTTGCCATTCAAACTGTGTCCTATTGTGTCACATGGTGATTGTTTCTGCTCCTGCTCTGGATGACACAACTAGAGTCAATCAAAAAGAGAGAAATATGGTTCATGGAAAGTTTTCAAAGAAAAGTTTAATTCTATTCTCTTATTGTTTTCCACATTTTTTCCCTGAGAAAACGCACTACTTTTTCATTTTCATACTGTACCCTTTTTCTCAGTTCATCAACACTGCAAAAGCACAGATAAAAGGGGATTAAAAAAAAAAAAATCTCTTACCCTTGCATACTCTGTGTTAAAGAATATGGACCAGAATAAACTGGGATTTTAGGCAGTAGTGAAACTTTTTTTATTTGGAACAATTTTTAATCCAAACACAGTCTTGGCAATAAAAATATTTTTGGCTTCTCCAAGTTATAAGTTCTATAAACAGCTTCTGCTTTCTCATGGATTATGATTCATAGAATCATAGAATCATAGAATATCCTGAGTTGGAAGGGACCCTTAAGGATCATCAAGTCCAACTCTTGACACCGCACAGGTCTACCCAAAAGTTCAGACCATGTGACTAAGTGCACAGTCCAATCTCTTCTTAAATTCAGACAGGCTCGGTGCAGTGACCACTTCCCTGGGGAGCCTGATCCAGTGTGCAACCACCCTCTCTGTGAAGAACCCCCTCCTGATGTCAAGCCTAAATTTCCCCTGCCTCAGCTTAACACCGTTCCCGCGGGTCCTGTCACTGGTGTTAATGGAGAAAAGGTCTCCTGCCTCTCAACACCCCCTTACCAATAAAAATTCACCAATAAAAACAATATTGTTAGTATTAAGTACATTTTGATAGAATTCAAATGTTGTTCTGCTACCTCTACTCATCTGTGGGAAGAAAATGACACCATCAGGAAAATGGGAAACACATATACATGAACAAGAAAGAGTAAAATAAGACTTGAGAATTCACAAGCACATTTATGAACCCTTTCTTTCTGATCTATGTATAGTTCTGATCTCTTGTTCTAAACTTCCAGAAATCTTTCAAGTATAATTGCCTTATTTATTTCTGCTAAAATAGATATTCTATTCCTGTACAGATCTTAAAAACCTGTACAGTCTGAAAAACATCCAATTAAGATGCACAAAAAATGTAGTATTCAATATATTCTTATAAATACATGCTACGCCAAAAGAAGCAGACTGATATATTTATATATTAGAGATTAAAGTAACAGTAGCATTCTTCCTATTATAATGTTAACCATATGAGGTGTTGAAGAACAACAGTTGAGTACTTTTTTAAAAAAATAAAAGGATGGACAAAGAACTCAGATATTTACTTGTTTAATTTACTTTTTTTTTTTTTTATCTTGGAAAAATAAGAACATGTCAGCATATAAACTTATACATTATAATTTTAATTAATTAAAAGGTTCAGCAAATATGCCTAGGAAACTATAAAGCAACTGCTCATGGCAAAATCATGGACAAGCACTGATGGGAAACAAATGGGAAAATAGAAAGGAGTGGCAGTATAATTAATGCCATCAGCATGCTTTCGTACAAGATAGACCCTGTCAAACAGTGTCATTTCTGAGATCTCAGATGCATTCATTGAAGGTGTCTCTGTAATATAGTGTATCCTGAGGCAGTTGATGTACTGGCACTGTGTTCTGAAGAGAAGATTGCTTCTACAGAAAACCAACAGTGCCCAAAGAAGCAGGGTAGTGACCGAGTGAGAGTAACTATAACAGATCAAGTCATCACAGTCCCCTGGATCAATTTCTGGGCAGATGCTGCTGCTGTTATCACTTACTAAAGTAAATAAGCATGTACTTCGACGCAAATATATATCTGTGGTTACCTTGCAAGGTTGTACTTGCAGGCACACAGAAAGTGAGTCAACCTTACAGAATTGTTTTCCTCCATGAAATCAGTCACTGAAGAGCACCAGAGCAGTGAAGCAACTGAACATGAGTACACAATCTGATGTAGCTTAGGCTCAATACAACTTCTGAAGAATTAGCAGGGAAAAGTCATATATGAATAAGGGAATACTTATGCTGTTTTCATGGTGTGAAGGTGGACTCACATGATTCCTTTTAGTTATTTCATTTGTTTAACTGACAGCTACACTTGTTCTGAGTTTGTTTTGAGTTCTAATGGTCATTCTTTAAATTAATAATAATAATAACAACAACAACAAAAAGATGAAGGATTTGAAAGGATTCAGAAAAGAATAATGGGAAAATATTATTTTCTAGGAAAAAAAAAAAAAGTAAGGAAATGTAATATGTTTAGTGGATCAAAGAGAAGATGAAGAGGTAAGAGCAGTTGAGAAATCACCTCAGATTTGACCATTAATCTGTGGCATTGGGTTAGCTTTTCGTCATGTAGAAATGGGCTAAAAATAAAGAGGTGAATAAGTGATGTAAAATGATATAGTGCAACTGCTTCCCATGGTAAATAATGAGTTTAAATAAAATCTCTGCTTTTACTGTGTTTCTGCCCTGGCTGTGGTGTCTACTGTTCTGTTATTCTTTTCTATACATTGCTCCATTAATCGAAAGAAATCTCCCTGCCTCTCTGGGGCACATCCCTGAGGAGAGATTGGTTTAGACAGAGAAGCGCATTCTGCTCTTTCATCCTTCTCAAAACTCAGCATTTGTTTTCCCTCTGTTTGTCAATCAGCATAAAAAAGTTTCTTTTGCTGTTAGTGCACCAGAAACAAATATGAAGAGAAGACAGAAAGCTCCAGGCAGATTTAATGTGGGAATACAGTACTGATGTAAAGTTGCAGCAGATGTATGCCTTAATTAGATGTTAATGAACAGACAGGCACACGTAAGTGAGGAGCTCTGAGGGCGTAGAAGGAAGTAGAAATATGGGGCAGCACTAAGGCTTTGATGTTATCTGAATAAAGGTACATTGAAACATTTCTCTGGCTGCTGCTGTTCTTGTATCCAGGTTGGGTTTTCCCATCACTGTGTGGCAGCAAATCATTTTGGTTCTTGCAGATGCAGTGAGGGGAACTGAACTGTGTGCTCTCCTTCCCTCAGCCATGATTCGAATTGCTTCAGTTCTCCAGCTTCAGGGGAGAGATCACAAACCTGAACTGCCAGAGATTTGTATGGCAAAATATTTAGCAAATCTTAGGCATCTGAGAATTATGAAGAAAGTTAAGGGGGCAACTGGAGAAAAGGGAAGGTGCTCTGGACTTGGAAGGGAAAGAATGGATAAACAGCACACTGAGATGACAGGGGCACAAAACAAGATGCAGAGGCAGGAACAACAAGAAATTATTTCAGGCACTGATATCAAAAATTACCCTTGGTACACAGGGAAATTAATGTTCAGAATGTCTAATCAAAGATTAGCCTGGCATTCAAGATTAGAAATACGTGTGAAGTAGGATTAGAGAGGCACTAATAAAATAAAATCTTTTACTATCAGATAAAAACACCAGAGAGATGAATAAGATGATGATAATAGTGATGATATGTTTAAACACTTCCTATACTTGTTGGTCAGAGTACATCTATTATTCAGTGCATATTTCCTTAGATGCATTTTTTTGGGCGTAGTGTAGTATTTAAACTCAGGTTATTTTCACTGTTTATCCTCAATGCAGCATTACAAATTTTATCCATGGTTTAAAAGGGGCTCTAAGCGCTGCAGCCTGCACTCCCCCAACCCCCCCCACCCCAAAACCAACCAACCAAGAAAAAAAAAAAAGCAAACAACAACACTTTTTCCCTTCTGGACTTCATGCAGTTCAAGATCGCTGGTCTGATACGTGGTATTCTCCAGATCCCTTTAGAAAACATATCACTTCCCAAGGCCATGACAATGAGAGCAGCCTGGGAACAAAGGTTCAGTGGAGGAAAGGAGACACATTGAGGAGGCAGTTTTTCTTCACAGGGAACTGAGGTTCAGAAGGCTCCGTTTTGGGAGGTTTTGTTTTCATTTTCCTCAGACGTGAAAAGGGAAGCATTGTGTGCATCCTTCACAGGCTGCAGCAATGGACCCTACCAGTGAACTAAGGGATCAAGAGACTGAGATCCAGCCTCAGATGGAGATTGCAGGCAGAAATGGCTGCTGGTCTGGTACTTCTAGGGACACATGCTGACAAAGTCAGAACAATCTGTGTTTATTGACTTTGGAAATATATTTTGATGAATATCTGTGGAATTATGTTCTAATGTGGGCTCTAAGTACTCAGGCTGATAGAGGGGTAGGCCAGCCTGTCTTTCAATTTGTATGTGTGCCTGCCTGCTTATCTGTCCTTTTTATTTGTTTATCTACCTACATTTTTTAGCCTCCCAGTGACACAGACAAGCTGTCTCTTCTGTGAAACAGGGAATTCTCTTCCTAATGGCCTGTTTGAAGCCAGTATAACTTCAGGATGAGAAAGTAGTTACATATCTAATAGTAAGATAACATTTTTATACTATGCCATGCATGAAGGTCTCGGTGCTCTCGGTACCCATTACCTCTAATATACCTTCCCATGTCCCTCCTACCAAATTGACACCTATCTGTGGCATTAGTACCACCTTTGGGACAAAGAAGACTTTTGCATATTCTGAAGACAACTTGTGTTGTTTCAAGGGGCAGAGAGAGCCAGCAGCACTTGTGCCTGGAAAGGATAGGATGGGTAAATATAGTGCCTGGAACTGGGCTCAGAGAAGCCAGGGGGGCTAGGGAGAATCAAGAAGTGGCTGGTGAACCAGGGCTGCACTATCAGCTGCCTGACAATGTGGCATCGACACACACCTGGCTTTCTCACCCCTGCCTGGCTCATAGTGCAGAGGCACCTGAACCTCACAAGTACTGGCTTGTTGCAAGATTTCGGCACAGAGCTGCAACTGAAGGGCAATGTTGGGTGGTGGGAGGGCTAAGGCCACATGGATGGTAATGGCTCACAGGCATAAGCTGGAACTCTAGAGGTTTTCAAAGCAGAATGGTTTTTAACTGAAGTAAAAAACATTTAGCAAGATATACAATCTTGAGCATGATAAATGTGTCGTAGTAAATGTATTGCATGCAAAAAGACATACAGAGAATACAATTAAGCTAAAATAATTGCATAGCATTCATGTGTTGCAGTTGCTATAAAGCCTAGCCTTGTTCATATGGCATGTCCTAAAAACTGTTTATGAGTAACAAAAAGTCTAGCATAGTCTATATTGCAGCATTACTACATTCTTCTTTGTAAACACTTGCTACTACATTTTTGAATGTGTGTGTGTATTTGCTACCTAGTGTATTTGCTACTGGTTTGTTATTTAGATAGTATCAGACTCTGATAGTTCATAGGAGTGAACTAACAAAATGGCAGTAATACCACTGTACTGGCTACTGCCAAGCAAATTGAGTCATCGACATTTACTAATCCTGTAGATTCTGCAAGGATCATTCATTTTTCAGGAGAGGGAAGAAAAATCTCATCTGTGAAGATGCAAAGTAGGTAACATGCAACAGAGGCTACTATTTAAAATGAGATTTTTCCCATCTTCTCTCATCCTCAGGTCTTTTATCAAATGTGTAGGTAAGAAACCAAGAGATAAATATCAAAGTAATTTGTTACCATATCATTTCTTTTCCTCTTTTCTCCAGAATCTCCATAGCTGATCCATGCCTCAAGCTAAGGAGGTACCTATATTATTGTCTTGTGGGGGAAGCAGTGTGAGTATTGTACAGCTAATGCAGTTTGTCTGTAGGGGAAATAAAATCTATAACGATTAAAAGAATCTGCCAGAGAAAAAGAATGACCTGGGATCCTTCTAGGAACCTTGTCTTGGGCCACAAACATTTCTGTTCTATTTAAAAATGCAAAAGGAGCATTTACATCTAGTATTTGTTCCAGCATTTTACTAAAGAGATTTAATGGTTCACAGTTCACTTTGAAGTGAATGTATCCCCCAAATGACTCTTTATAAAGTCTTTTGGAGACCAAAGTCAATATCTATGGGCCTTCGGAGATGTAGCAATTGATTACCTGTCCAAGTCAATGAGTACTAAAACCCAAAGAGATTCAGAAGTACATTTCACTGTTACAAAACCTCACCCCTGATACCACTGATACATATTGACTTGTCCATGGTGAAGTTCAGTACATAAATAAAACATCTTGTTCTGAGACCTAACAAAAGTTTTGTAGCATCCAGAAAATGATAAGCTAACACCTTTTGCTGTAGTGCTTGCATGCCTAGTTTTGCACCTTTAGTGTGTGTCTCAGTGCATGATGGGCATGAAGTATATCAGATTTTGGAAGACACTTAATTCCTTTGTCTGTTAACACTGTGGTCCTTTGTCTCCTTGGCTTCTAGAATAATGTTATCTTGTCTTCTCAAAGCTCCTTTCATCCTGAAGAGCTCTACCAGCAGTATACAAGAATAACTTCAACCCCTCTAAAATGAAGTCAATTGAGCAATTAATTACTTTGTGGCTTTCTGAAAGGCAGGAGCTGTTTGCAAGAGCCAACAGTTTAGGGCTGAAAAGGAGGAAGAACAGAGTATCCAACTGTAGCTGCATTTGACAAATAAACTGCAAGTGATAGAAACTGGGACTCAGTCTGGGAAGGAGTTGATTCAGTCTTCTGAAAAATAACAACACTTCTAATTGCTAAATAAGGTCTAGGCTGTACATTTTATTTGAAACACA
Source organism: Aythya fuligula (assembly GCF_009819795.1). Classification (NCBI taxonomy): domain Eukaryota; kingdom Metazoa; phylum Chordata; class Aves; order Anseriformes; family Anatidae; genus Aythya; species Aythya fuligula. The sequence continues at coordinate 35,019,207 of NC_045561.1, forward strand.
TCATTTATCAGTGTTAAGTTAGAGCATTGTTTTACTAACTGAAATGAAAGTGGGTCACTTCTTGGAAATCAGATGTCTTTTTTTTTTTCCCCCTCAATCACGTGTACTTTCTGATAACAAGGCAATATTCATTTGGAGGGGATAACAATAGGTCATCCGATTCTGAACATTAATTCAAGGTCAATTTGAATGTATCCATGGATCCCTGGCAGGTTTTTTCTGTTAAAATCCATCAAGAGATGGAGATTCCACAGTCCTGCATGCTAATACTTAAAAAGAACCACTGATGTCTAAACTACATTCCGTTATCATACTTCCTTATGGAATTTCCTATATACAATGTGTATGAACCCTGTGGCACATATCAATGAATGTCATGCCTACAGAGCATCCCAGGCATAAAGAGTGTGAGCTGCAATGTAGCTCACAGAGTACTTTAAAAATCCATGGTCTGGAGAAGTATCAGTCTTTCTACATGGTACTGACCCATGCTGAACTAATTAGTGAACTAATTATTGAACTAATTCTTGTAAAGAATTAATTAAAGAATTAATACTAATTCTTGTAAAGAATTAGTATTAGTATTAGTATTAGTATTTATTAGTATTAGTATTAGTATAGAATTGTATTGAACTAACTTTCTTGTAAGCTTACAAGAAATCACTCTTCATTGGTTTGTTTGTTTTTGTTTGTTTTCAGAAAGAAATCTAGCTAAAACCTCTGCTTGTCTCTATAAAAAGAGTAATGATATTAGGAAAGTAGTATTATAGTGATTAACTTCAACATAACATAAGAACATCAAATCTTATGTGCTAGTGAACAACAACAGAAAGAAGAGGTAGTTCTCTAGTGCACTAAGTGAATTTGAAAATCTTATAATGTGTTTTTTTGTTTGTTTGTTTGTTTGTTTGTTGAGAGAGAGAGAGCTGTTTCTGGGCACAGGAGGAAGTACAAGAAGATAATTTAGAAGACTTCAGCATGGAGATTTATAAGGGTCAAATTGTGCCTGAACAACCTGATTGCCTTCTCTGTTGAAATGACTGATGTGGATGAAGGGAGAGAAGTTTGTGTTGTTTGCAAGTGCATGTCATTTACTCTGGCTTTCTACACAGAAAAGTGTTATTTCCATAGCACCTTGCTAGCTAAATTAAAGAGATATTGGGCATGGGGTTGGTTATAAGGTGGATAATGGCACATGGAAATGTGGGTTAAAGTGTCAAATAAATGCAATATACTCTCTTTTAAAGAAATGGTTACTAATACCTGCCCTTTACTTTCTGTCTACTGTGGCAAAGAGATGTTATGAATATAAAGACAGCTGAGAGCTTGACTTTATTACAAAAGTCACTTGATTATTAATATGACAGTTATACAAAAAATATGTTATTTTTTTCTTCAAATAAATATACACTATTCATATATACATATTTATGTTTGATTTTGTTTTATTCACAGTGTTCACAGAGAATGGTTTATTACTTTTCTCTTTAAAATTACCTTTCAATGAGGAGGCTGACAAACGTCGTAGGAGGACTTCTACTAAGTCTTAAACAGCAACAGCAATCAAGCTTCAGAAATCCACTGTCTATGAAGATAAAATCAAAGTGAGTTTTTTTTTTTTCTTTTGTTAATTAATTACATACATAGATTTTCAAAATACTGAATAAATGTATTTAATTAAAAAAATATATTTATCTAATTCACTCTGGGGAATGAAATAAAAGTGCATTGTTTCAGAAATGTATTTGGAGTATTTTTCTCCTAGGATTATTGTTCCTTATCTTTCCAGGAAGGTTAGTGCACCACTTCTGTTGTTACAGAGTTCTACCTGGAGGCTGCAGAAGCTGAACTAGCCTTTCCCTGCTGATCCTGATCCATTTTCACATAGGTCCAGATTCAGTGAGTGTTTCAATACACATTAAACTTTAAACATAATCTCATTTATTCATCTGGATTATTTATGTGCCTAAAAGAGATACAAATAGGATTAGTGGTATATACATTGCTAAATCATTTTTATTTTCTGCTTTTAAGTTTTAAACTGGAGTTTCAGTTAGGAAGTCTTTGGGAATTCCAGTGTCCAAGAAATACTTAAAATGCCTGAAAACACATACAACTGTGTTGACCTGGTGAATTTTTAACAATTTGACAAAAGCAGCAGACTTTTAGTAGTGAAAAGAAGGAGGCCAGCCCTCTCCAAAGTCTTTGGTTTTATTTATAACTTCTGCTGACAACCTACAAAAGCATATTTTTTGCTTTAGTTTTGAAAGTTAATCCAGTGCAGAGAAAATTAATATCATTTTTTAATTATATATATATATATTTATAGATGTCCTGGTTTCAGTTAGAACAGAATTTTCTTCCTAGTAGCTGGTGGAATGCTGTGTTTTGGCTTGGGATGAGAAGAGTGCTGATAACACCCCGATGTTTTAATTGTTGCAGAGCAGTGCTTATACCAAGCCAAGGACATCTCAGCCTTTTGCCCTGTCCTGCCAACAGGCAAGCTGGGGGTGCAGTAAGAGCTGGGAGGGGACAGACTCAGGACAGGTGACCCAAACTAGCCAAAGGGGTATTCCATACCATCTGACGTCATGCTAAACAATATATAGGGGTGGCTAGCTGGGGGGAGGGGGCCGGACTGCTCGGGGTTAGGCTGGGCATCGGTCAGCGGGTGGTGAGCAATTGCATTGTGCATCACTTGTTTGTACATATTATTAGTAGTAGTACTATTATCACCATTGTATTATTATGATTATGATTATGATTATGATTATTATTATCCTGTCTTATTAAACTGTCTTTATCTCAACTCACGGGCTTCACTTTCCATTTCTCTCCCCCGTCCCAGAGAGGGAGGGGGAGGGGGAGTGAACGGCTGCGTGGTGTTTAGCTGCCGGCCAAGTTAAACCACGACAATAGATTAGAAAGAACTGCAAAAATATATTTACTTATTTAGTATATTGATGTGGAACAGGGAAAGCTCATTACAACATCAGGCCCTCAGCCTTATAATCTGATGACATTTTATCTTCTCATGACAGAGTTAGAATTTTTAATACTTAACTATTTGTGCAGCATGGGTAGTAGCAAGCAGCAGTGGAAATTAAACAAGGCTTACTTTAGGAACATTTTCAGGCCCAGATTCTCTTATCTGAACTGAAATCTCATATGGGTTGATAAAAAAAGACTTAAACTCATTATCTGACGAGCAAAGAAAAGTTTTTTTTTGTGATGTTTCCTTTTGTTTGTAAAGAAAAAAAGAATGTATATTGCATATCACTGCATTTATAGCTTATCAGAAAAACTTTTGTCTTTGGGAGAAAGCAAGGTTAACTGATTTTGAGGGGCTAAAGTATAAATATGAGGTATGACATGTCATTAAATCTTTCTGGTGATGAGGGAAGTTGATCAGAGAATTTCATACAATACTGTCTGTCTTTAAATTATATCAGGAAAGTCAGTGAAGCTAAACTTACTATATATATATATTTTTTTTTCTGATCTCTGAAGATGAAAGGGACTCATGAAATAGCCTTCTTTTCAAGACAGACATTATTGGTCCTCACCCCAGGAAAAATAAGGATTAACTAAATAAGAGGAATGATAGAGCCAAATGTGCCTGCAAGGGAACAACTATGAAACTGGATGCTTCCAGGCAAATCCTCTTTCTTTACTTTTCTGCTTTGGACAAAATATGAGGATTTTCACTATTTTTCTGTGATTTCTGGAAGCCTGATACTTAAGAGGCATAACAGTTCTGACAGTGAGGTGGATTTTGGCAATGCCCTAGTGAACAGCTGAACAGGCAGCCCTTAAATATCCTGTAATTCTGGGGTCTTGCAGGCATTATTGCTCTTACAGAGAAAGACTGCATGGATACAGTAGACCTTGTGAGAGGCTGGGCAGACAGCTCAATTTATTTTCTTTCCACAAGCTTTTTGGTCTGGGAAAGCCCAGCCTAAAATATGATGCACCAAGCTGAGAAAGACACCAAACTCAGTACCAAGAAGGAAAGTCTGAGAAGAAGTGAAATAAAGGAGGGAACTTGGACACTGAGGACTGACAGCCCTGGTGTCCAGTATTCTCCCTTAAACCACTGCACAAGCATAGAAATGACTCTTTTTCATGCCATAGTTTTAAAAGGTCTGAATCTTCATATACACATTGGCTATGAAGAGAAGGGAATGCCCCCAAAGACTGAAGAGAGATGTTAGAAGTGTATTTAGTCACTTTTAACTTTGCTGCTGCTACCAGCAGAAGAGGAAGAACTAGAACTGTTCATAATTTTTTTTTTTAAATTTTTTTATTATTATTGTTATTAATTGTTTTTATTTTTTTATTTTTATTTTTTTTAGTTTATTTGAAAGAAATACATCCTAGCTATTCCTTTGTATCTCATGGTACTTCAGATTTTTGTCTCCACCAGCATTCCAAACATATAGAACTTTTATTGGACTTTGTTCTACTGTACACAGAAAAGCTGAATGATCTGACCATTGATGAACAAGCAAATTTGTGACAGAGTGAACTGTTAAATCCAGCATCCATATGCCAGACTATAAACAGCTTTTTCTTAGTGAATGGATTAAGAGCCAGAGTCCTGTTTCACACATGATCCTCTAAAATAGCAACCATAAGGCTGCATTAAACAGCATTCATTGCCAATTTTAACAAGTGAATTGTGGGGGCAGATCTCCACCTGCTTTTTTTAATCCAAGTCATCCCAAACTCTAGGAATGAAAATGTATCTTCACAATTGCATCCACAGATAGTGAGGGATTTTTCTAAAAAGACATCCAGTTTACTCTGAGTCTTGGGTAGATAATTTTTCTGCGTGGCAGAGGACTTGGCTTTCATGACAAATCCTGTTTGCTACTGTCATAAAGGTGTGACATAAAAGATCTGTGTGAGAATGAACAGAATTTTCTCTCCCTGATCTCCTAATATAGTCAATATGATGAGGGTTAATTAAAACCGCTGTCACCTGACTCAGGTCAGTCAACCATATTTGCTAAGGGTACACTTTATTTCTGGGAGAAGAAAGGAGAAAAAAAAAAAAAAAAGGCAATACAAGAGAGCATCTCTGAAGTGCAAGTCTGTGCCAATGACTGGAAAAGCTCTGTGCATCTCCCAACTGAACTGAGGGGTGACTAGTGGGAAGCTGAGATAAGGGCTGTTTGTGCAGTAACCTACTTCTCTGCATCGAGATCTTGCTCAAAGAAGAACACAAACATCCTTTACCTAATTAAAAACAAATGCCCAGGAAGGGAAATGTCACTTTGTAGCAAAATGCAAATGCTGGAAAAAGATGGAAAACTTCAGCTAATGCAAACCTATTCCAAATTCTGATGGTTGTTTCCCACAGGGAGGGAGCTTCAGTATCAAATTTCTATACGTCATTTTAACTCAACATTGACCTGTTTATGTTTAAGTAGAACAAACTCCTTTAAGTGGAAGACAAAATATCAGATTATATCTTGACATCAAGATTATTTCTGTATTATCAGAATCAGTTTCTACATTAATGCACGTAAATGAGCTGCTTGCCAGCATTTGCACAACAGTCAAAGATTTATCCTTCACCAGCTTGACAGCTTTAAATCTCTCATTCTTAGGCTTCTTCACAATTCCTACTTAAATATATAACGTGTAATTCCAGGAAGTATTTTGAGCAAAAATCTTAACAAATTAAAACTAAATTTTGCAAATTGATGAGAATTAAATCATTTTTGAGGAGCTAGCTGTTAAGGCAGTTAATTTAATTTTTATTATTTTCCCCCAGTCTTTAAAAATCTGTGCAGATTTTGAGTTTCTGTTAGTTTCAGACACCAGAAATTCTTACAAAGGAGCACTTTTCCACTTCTCAATATCTGCAATGAAACAAGCAGGGGTGCCTAATGTCTCTGTGTCTGCTGCTCGAGAGTCATAGGAGAGGAGTGATCCTGCCTTCTCTCTGCAGGATGTGACTAGCTTTCATTGACTTGAGTGAGAGAACAAGACCCTCCGATTTAATGAAAGCAAAAAGTATTTTTGCTATGATGACAACTTCCAAAAGAAAGAAGTTGTTAAGCGTCCTCACAAATATGTCAGAAATGTCACTAGGACAGTTTGCATGTCTCCAAGCAGTGTTGATTTTGTATTGAATTTTCTCTTTTCTATGTGCTCTTCTTTTCTTGTGCTCTTTCTCTCTCTAGGGGGATCAATGCAGACTTTTAACAAGGTGAACTTTGAAATAGAAATCACAAAATGATTTTCTACAGTGCTTCAAAAAAGAAGAAAAAAGAGAAAGTCTAACATGTACAGAGAAATGACAAGTCACAGTTGTAGAAAGCCTTAGGGGGCTGATGGTTTAGTCTAGTTTGCATACAAAAATAAAATATAAAAAAAATCATATTCATAGAAGTAGAAAACCACATATTATTTAAGACAGCAAGAATATCAGCATACAGTTGTCCATAGTACAAGTAAATAGTTGGTTGCTTATCCAGTCTGTGACAAATGTAAGGCCTTAAATCTTTCTTAACAAAGTTACTAATTCTGAATGGGACTTGACTTACAGCTCTAGTAGTTTTATTCCACCTCTTTTCCTGCACTTTCCTGCTTACTTGCAAATCTGGCTATAAAATCTCTGGTCTTTTTATATGATATCCCTTTCACTGTGAAGTATGAGTGTTCTGTAGTAGTGCATCAGGCTATGTCAGTCTCAGTTAATTCAAACTGTTTAATCTCCCCTCACATCTGCTGATTGCTCTTCCTCTGTAACCTTTCTTCTCTTCTTTCACCATCCAGCTAAATAATTTTTTCTCCCTCTGCAAGTCAGTCCTTCTCCTTGGGATCATTCTCATCTACTTTTACCTCAATCTCTGATCCTTTGAAGCTGTGCATTGAGGTTTTCTTTCAAAAAAACATGCTATTAGTCTTTCTGGCCCCTCCTTCTTGATAAGACCACATTTAGGTGTTGACTTATTTACTGTAAATCAGGTGTAGCAAAACTGGGCATCGGTGCTCTGTCAGATCATCCAGAAGGGAACTTCTCCTGTGCAACTGGTTTTGAAGGTTTCGGGAGGGCCATGGCTTACTAAAATAAATTATATATATATATATATATATATATATATATATATATATTTAGTTCTCTTTTTTTTCTGCCTCTAGTCACTAGGTATTTATTTAAACAGAAATTAAATTGTAATCTGGCTCCTCTCTGCCTTCTGCATCACAAAAAACTTCTCTGTCAAATTCATTTGGCAACCTAATCTGTCCCACTCTGTGATTGTCATCAGAACTACTCAAACTTGCTTTTAAGCCTGAAAAATAAAAATGCTGAACATATTACTTTTTTCTTTTAAAGTCACTGTCTTCAAGCTGTTTGCTAGTTCTAAATTCTGCCTAATTTACACACAGAAAACTTGTTTTTCTGCTGAAAAGTCGTGCTTAATACACTGTGGAATTCTAGTTATATAGGTATACCAAATTTAACTGGAAATCATCAATTCCTTGATCAGTCTGCAAAGTACCGTACTAATATCTAGGTGAACTGGGATCATATTTTGGCTTGGCAGACAATTTATTCTGTGACCTTGGGTGATTCCCTTACTTCACTCTGCCCATTTCCACTCTTCTGCCATAGGAAGTCATATTGTCCACAGTTCACTTACCTTTGCAAGACATTGTAAATATAAGACGCCACTAAAAGGTATTCTTTTAGATATTTGTGTGAGGAGGGACTATTTAATTAGGGAAGTAGTTGGAGTTTATAATAATTTGCAGACACAAGCAATGGTATACTGAGGCTTTTGGGAATCTCATTTCCTGTAACCCACTGTAGCTCATAAAAAAAATTAAAGTCCCACAGCAAGCTATAGACAGTTTATGCTTTTCTATCCTGTTCATTTCTGAGAGTCACTGTTTGATTTAAAGGAAAAAATGACACATATGATGGCTGCTTTGGATAAAAGTATGTTAATCACTGGCTGTTTTCAGTTTACAAAGTCTGCTGCATTGTTAGAGATTTCATCCCTAGTCTGTGACTTTAGAAGCCAAGGTGATTTAATTGCAGGTGGGACACACAAACACTAGTGAAAGAAAACCCCATCTTAGGGAGCAAGGAATGAATTGCAGAGTATTTTTTATTTTTTCCAGCTGAAGAGGAGGTCATCGTTAACAGCAAGATGAGAAGCTTGAAGAGATAGCTGCCTACAGGAATAGATCAGGGGTTTATCAGGCTGCCTAGCTGCAGCACTGGAGATTTTTGAAGTGAGAAGAATGTGTGAGATGCTTGTCCAGATGCCGAGTGAGAAAGCAAGCCCTTGATGAGCAAAGTCAGTGCAATTCTTAGTGAAATATATCTAGCTCTGGTTAGATTCAGGAACTTCAGATTTTGCCTATGAATACTGTACATCAGTCCTGTTCTTTTGATAAGGCCTAAGGCAAGTGCATCTAAAAATAGTGGAGCAAGATTGAGTAGGGAAAGAGGGAAAATAAACCCTTCCAGTATGGGTCATCTAATATATGTTGTTTTTCTGTGTTCTTTAAGGCAGAGACATTTTCTTATATTGTATTAAGCACATTGTCAGTACAAACCGAGAGCTACCTTTTTTTTTTTTTTTAATATATATATGTATAAATGTTATAAAGATCCACAAAAAAAAAAAAAAGGTTAGAATTGCAAATCTTTCTTACTCTCACATATAAAAATTATTGTGTGCATGTGCACCTGTAAATATTCTTATCATTCTAGAATTTATTTGCAGTCTATTGCATGCAAAATTAACACATTCACATGCAATAAACTCTCTGCATGGAGATGAGAAAGTTATTCTGTTCTTAGTCTTGATTGACAGAAATTCTTTATTTTATTTATGCTGAAATTCCACAGCCCTACTAGATTCTCAGTAGAGAGCAACCTGACATGTTCTACCATGTCCCAAAAATGTTGTCAGACTGATGGCTGCTATTGAGTTTCTTAAAAATACAAAAAGGTCCTCCTGGAGATTATTGTGAGCTGTGTGGGCTGCACTTTCTAATCCTTGTCTAATCCCAGATGAGGGGATACTCTTTCCAAGACATGTCCCTTACCTAACACCTTGTCTTGGAAGTGTTCTACTTTTGATGGCAGGATACTCAGTCAACTCATCTAAATCTTCACTTTAAAAAGGCAACATTACCACCCTGGCTTTTCTTCCCAGTTTCTCATGCCTTCTGTGGCATTCTCCATTTCACCTCCATATTCACTTCTGTTTTGCTGTCTTTCAAACGGGGATAAAGATTCTTGCTGTCTTTGTAAAACACATTGAATGCTACAGAGGAAATACATCATGATCTAAATAGTTATTTTGCAATTGTCTGTTTTTTTTTTTTGCTTCCTATCTTTGTATCTAGCAGATGAATATGACTGGTTTTACCCTTATATCTTCTTCCTTATTGCTGAAGAGTTGTCTCACTCTAATAAGCCATGACCTGCTCTTTAAGAAATTGGGATGAATGAGGTTGTTACTGCACCCAAAGACTGTGAGTACATATTTGCATATAGAAAGCTGTGAATAAATACTGCACCAGCAGACCTGAAGCAGCAAGGTTTAAACCTGCTCCATGAACTAAACTAAGTTGCAGGGGGTCTTATGGTAGAGAGAAAGAGAGAGAATGAGAAATGTCTTATTTTAGTATGATAAAGCTTAACATTCTGCTTGTGTACAGCTGTAAATGCATCTGCACATGGAGCAGCTCAGAAGCCAACTTTCAAACTGTACAAGATGTGTTTACATTGCATGTAGGAAGAGAGGAAATCCTTATTACTCTTTCAATACTCAAACCTTAATTTTTGCTGTGATTATCCATTTGAATTAGTATCAGTATTGAGATCTTAAATTTTATGTCATTTAAAACTTTTTTTTTCTTTTTTCTTTTTTTTTTTTTTTTTTTTTAATGGCATGGGACTGGTTGCATTTGCACAGTGTTCACAATATCTACATTGCAAGAAAAAAAAAGACAAAATTTTTCCAAAGTGACAGGCTACTAAATCAGACACTACAACACTACAACATCTAAGAAATGAAAAAAAAATGTATTTCCTCCACGATATTAGTAGCTTTGCCTAGAACTATGTCTATCTGATGGACTTTAGTCTGTTGCATGTCTGATGCTACACATCTTTTACCTCAGGCTTCCAGACTGAAACTTTTTTCTGTCTTCTTCCTCACATAATGTGATCCACAGCCCTCTGCTTTTTTTTTTTTTTTTTTGAGACATTTCTGCCCTCTGCAACACAGTAATACTTGCAGGTGTCCCTGAGTGCACAGAACTGCCCATGGAGAAAATCCGGCCCACTGTCACTTCATTACTTCTTGTTGCAAAGCTCTAGCTGGTCTCCAATGGCCAGGCTCATACTAGGATTCCCATAGGCATATAATTTATCAAATGACAGATGGGTTTCCTTGAGGGCAACAGAAAGAACATTCTGCTTTACTTCAGGTCTGTAAATCTGAAGTATTGTTTCAAAGCAAGGTGTAGAGAACTCACTGAAAGCTCTTGAGAAATTGGCAACTTATTTCAGCTTGGGTTTTGGGCTCATTCAGCCTGTATGGTGTCTTGAACACAGAATACAGAAGAGTTCAGGACAAAGTCAAAACAAAAATATAGTGGCTGAGACCTGGAAATTTATTTCTTAGAGAATTATTGAATTTTTAAATTCTGACCTACCTCCTACTGCAATTAAGTGCTTCCATATTAAAATTCAGATGAAAAACTAATTCTAAAAAGACTTTGTTTCAGAAACCTCCAAATGACCTTTTGAAGAATTCATTTTGATAACATTAAAGTGACTAATTCCCACTTTATCATTTAGACTTTTATATATGCCCATAACAGTAGCTAATAGTTGTTATAAATGCTCCTCTCCTATTTCTTGTTTGTTTGTTTGCTTGTTTGTTTTTACAGTAGGAAATAGCTTCAGTGGCAATGGTGACCTATGTACTCCTCTTCAATGATTCATGAAATTCTGGAGGCTAAAATGTCTAAGGAGACATTTTAGTAATACTTTCTTTCTATGGCTCATAATTTTGGCAGAAATCCAGTGGAAAGCTTTTCATGTTGATGAAAACTCTTTCTTTTGTCTTCAGAGACAAGGTATTTCATTACTGATAAGGAATTATGTTTCCAGTGCTCAGGGAAGCCCTTTCAGCAATCTTTAGTTTAAGTGAGAGGTGAATCTTACGTGGTTAGAGGAATCATTCTGGACTAGTATGATGAGGTTATGGTTGGAAATGTGGATGAAAGTATCACAGTCTCTCTTTCTGAAGAACTATCTTGTATAAACAAATTTAATTTGCAGAAAAATTGTCACAAGAACTAAATTCTACATAAAAAAAAAAAAAAAAAGATTTTTTTTTTTTAACTTACATCACACTGTATTAGATATTCAGCATTAAAGAAGAAGAAAAAAAGTCGTATTGCTCAGGAACAGAATACTGCAGAGTCACAAAATAGCTGAAGTAGGAAGGAGACTTTGGATACCATTTGGTCCGACCCCATGCTTAAAGCATGGTTAAGGCAGATTTCCCAGAACTGTGTGTAGATCAATTTTGAATATCTCCAAAAACTGAGTCTCCAGAAACTTTTAGGGAAACCTATTCCAATGATTGATTATCTCCTGTTTTATTTTAACCCAGTAGGCTGCTAAACACTACACAGGTATTTGTTCACTGTGGGCAGTGGGATGGGGGAGAAAATTGAAAAGAAATGTGCAAGAACTTGTGAGCTGAAGACAAATTTACCTAAACTAAAAGAAAAAAAAAAAAGTTTGTGTCCACTGTTTGTGTCTATTTTCTCTGGTCCTGACACTGTTTTTTCTCTCTCTCTGCTTCCAGCTGTCCAGAATGTTTTGTCTCTAAGTTAAGCTCCAAAAGCCTGGGCATTTTCTCTGGTTGTCTGAGCAAACAATGTGTTCAGATGTATGGTATCCATCTGCAGATCATGGAAATCTTCCTGGTGCCTAAATTTCCCCTTTTAGGTCTTATAACAATCAAAGAATAATGTGCACGCTTTATGTGAGACCTTATCATCACTCAGCCATATTTGTGGTTGTACATCTAAGCTGATATCCTAAACCAGCGAAATCTTTTGCCATCACCTATTCTCTGATAATCTCTGGATGATAATGCAATTATTTATTTTCTTTCTAAGAGCTGTGCTACTTTATTTACTCCTTTACATTTTGTGATGTATACTGGGCCAAAGTCAATATCTCTAATTGGGAACTGACTGGCTATTTGCCATTTGTTTGTCTGCAGAATTGTCTCTCCCCTGCTTAATATATTCAGTGGCACATTTCTCATATGGCATTATTTCCCCCACGGATACAGTGTTTTATGCATGTGTCTGGGAATTGTGTCTTTGATTTATTAACTAAGCTCAAAGGTTTTGTCCTGTTATTGCTATCTTTACTCAGACAAGTCTTGGCACATTTCAGCAATTCCAGTTCTGCATGTTCTATTATAGCTACAGCTCATTTTGGTCCATTTTCTTTTAAACCTTGTTTGTTTCATCTAATTACTTTTGCAACAACTATTTATAGTTTTTCAACATTCATTTTTTACTGAGCTAGTTTATGTGTTTTTATTTCCTAGATGGTCTCCCAAGTGTAGTTTCTCAGCTGCGTGCATTAGTTTATTCTTCAGTAATTACAGGAGACCTTCATGAAAGGAATGACAAATAAATACATGGATGGTATACAAGTGGCATCTGAATGTTGTGAGTGAGTGGAATATACCTGTAGGAGTGATGAGAAACCCAGAAGTGGATAACCACTTTTAGATCTAAGTTGGTAGAGAGAACTCTTGGTGCTGCATCATAACAAGAGATTGTACTACCTTGATACTCATTGTAAGCCTACTTTTTCTTATTGTTAATGATCTGCCAAAATTTAAGAGAAGCATATTCTATTCTTGTCCCAACAAGATGATTTCACAGCTTGCTTTCCTAGTAGATATATAAAATGAATTCTTGTACTGACACTCAGACGCGTCACTGTTACTTTCTACTTCCCAGAACTTCCTACTTTTGTCTTTTGCAAAAAGAATAAACCAACTACAGAATCAATTAATGATATTCACAGCTAGGCAAAGCCCAGAACTGTTTTCCAACAGCTCCCTTGAAATGCCAATAATGACATGACAATTAGACACTGAGTAGGTTTTGTTTGTTAATGTCAATGGTGCACTTCAAGAATCCAGCACAATGAATGGCAGATATGATATCTGTAGGCAGATATAAAGCATTTTGTACCTTTGTAACATAATTTGGATCTGGATTCTGAGACTGTTAAAATTCAGGGTGTTCATGGCCAGGCCTGAATCCTGTTCATGGATTCAGTCCTGTCTCTTTCACCAAGAGACTACCAGGGAAATATTCTTTCCTACATGGGGGCCTTGCTTCTCCTGAGAACCCACAGTCACTGTGAGCCTCAGTGGCTGAGGAAAGTTAGTGAATCAAAACAGTGATGAACCCTTAGACCCTGGTTTTGACATACTCATCGTAGACATCCAGCATAAGGAATCTAAAGGCAAAGAAATAGTAAATTTCTTTCTTTTCCACAGGAAAGACAATGCTAAACGTATATATATGTTCAGAGAAAAAGACCTCAACTGTTGAGTTCAGAAAAAAAAAAAATCCCTTGAATAAAATTGGTTCTATGTAGAGCTTGGTGGCTGCCAATAGCCCTTAAGTCTTTGTGAGGCAGAATTATTCACATGCTGCATTAGGCCAATGCAGAGAGCACTAGACCTGCTGTAAATACCACCACTTTAATGCCTGCTTACCAGCTTACTGGTAAAGAGAAATAAAATATATTGCTTTTATCACCTCAATATGAGTGTGAAGATGGTAATATTTGCAATTAATAAAAAAAAATATTCTCCACAGTTCTGTAGTGATAGGCCAAACTGCTAATTGTGCCTAGAAGCCTCTTACACAGTGTACCAGGCAAAGGGAAAATTGAAATGATCAGATAAAAAAGCTGCTAGAAAAAGATTTTTATGTGTGATTTACCTAATAAGCACCAAGATTTTCATATAGACTCTTAGCTTCCTCTGGTTTTAATACCTGGAGCTTATGAGTCTGATTCTTTCAGTCCTATTATTGGATTTCACATGTGTGTTTTTTTTTTTTAGTAATAATGGTACTAACAACAGCAACTGTAATAATGTTAGTTTTTTTTTTTGGCTTGGCTTGTATCACTTCATTTCAGTATGACAGTAGTATTTACTCACCTTACAGAGTTACTATGTGCATTGATTGACCATCCCCAGAGCAGGTTGGAGAGATGAACAAAAGCTGATGCTGAGGTAGGAGCTATTTTCTGGGACAGAACAGTGTCAAACAGTGTGGGGCATTTTGTATCCCACATCTTACCTGTGGCTGTGTCAGACAAAGGAATGCAATATTGTGGTGGTTTTACTCAGGTGGGCAGCCGAGCTCCACCACAACCGCTCTCTCACTCCCCCTCTCCTCAAAGAGGATGGGGGAGAAAATACAACACAGAGAACTCAAGGTTTGAGGTGAGAAAGGTTTAATTAAAGGGAAAGGGAGTGGGGAGGAAAAAAGGAAACAAAAGAAACAATAAGTCTGCGTGGAAGCACAGAGAGAGGGGAAAAAAAATATTCTCTACTTCCCATCAATGAGCGATGTTCGGCCACGTCCTGGGAAGCATGGCCTCAAAACGCGTAGTGGTTGTTCAGGAGGAACAGCCCCCTCCCCCACGAGAGCTCCCGCTTTTATTGCTGAGTGTGACATCAGGTGTTATGGAATGTCCCTTTGGTTGGTTTAGGTCAGCTGCCCCGGCAGTGTCCCCTCCCCATCACTTGCCCACCCCCAGCCTGCTGGTTCTTGGGGGCTCAGAAGGAGTCCTGGTGCTGTGCCAGCACTATGCAGCAATAGACACAACACTGGAGTGATATCAGTGCTGTTCCAGCTACAAGTGCAGAGCACAGCACTGTGTGGGCTGCTGCAGGGAAAAGGTGACTCCAGCTCAGACAGACCCAACACAAATATAAATGTGGTAGCTGAAAAGGTAGCTAGTAAATCTGGACAATTTTTCAAACCTTTTTTTTTTTTTTTTCATAATTAGTAACTTGGCAAAATTCATTTGGAGAGGTTAAAAACATACATGTATTTGGCTCTGACTGGCAGGATTCAAGCATCAATAAAAAATATTAGAGTACATTAAAAGAAAAAAAAAAAAAGATAAGAACATTTCAACTAGTCCTTTTCACAACTGAATTATTTTCACTTATGAATGCCAACCTGGTTTATTTCAACATTTTAAAAAGAATGTTTTGACTTTTCAGTTTGAAACAACATTTTTCATTTTAACATTAATGTTGTCTGCAATGAACATGGGTTGAAACTATTATTTTTAAATTTGTATGTACTCTATATGAATGTCATTCCTTTGTGAATTCAGAGCATGACAGAGGCTTCAACCTCAGGTTTATGCACCCTTTCCAGGGGTGGAAATAACTTCACAAGGGGCTAGTGGTTTGTTAATGCCCTAGAGGTTCCCAAGTAGTTGGAAAGAAGATAAAGCACTAGTTATGTGATGTTAATCTAACCCAACTCCAAAAATCTTAGTTCTCACCTCTGTTTCCATCCCCTGTGCTGGATGCCATTGTCACCTTTTCTTTTGTGCCTCAGGTCACATTTTGCAGCCCCATGGTGATCAGAGCAGGAACCAGCTCCAGCTGGAAAGTGACCTCTGATTTTTATTTACAGGTCTGTTTTTTGTTTTTTTTTTTTTTTTTTTCCTGAATCCATTAGCCGATGTGGTTTTCAATATGGCTGGATGAAGGGAGGAGGTTGGATCAGGTGGACAGCAGTTACATCTTCCTTTTCAGTAAGAATCTCAACTAGTGGTAATCTAAAGGGTCTTTATAAACATAGTATAAAATGTTTCCTGATAAATTTCATATCAGGGACATTCAGGGACAAAGGAGAGAGAGTTCAATCTGAGTGGAAGCCTACTGTCAAATTGAGATATAACATTAAGTATGTCTGTAAACTTTATGTATTCCTAAATATGACCTGTTTCAAGGGTATCTTCAAGGTGACTTGTGAACAGTAAGGCACTTTTGGGTGTGGTAACTCATAAATAACATGCTATCCTACAACCTGTGCAAGACAACCAAGGACTTGGTAACACAGGATTTCTACATAGAGTAGATTCTTCCCTAATGCTTAGCATTGACTGCAGGTCCTGGTGGCATGTAACACAACAGTGGGAAAGATACATGAATGCTAAGGATCTCCAACAAAGGCTTAACATCTATATGCAAAATAGGATCATTAATATATTATCAATTATTAATATTTGTAATTGTGTACCTGTATATGACAGCTTTATGTCATTATATATTTCAACAGATAATTATATTTTAAAACAGACGAGTAAATGATTAAAAAGTGTGTTTGAAAATACAAAGACGGCACATTTTAGCTGAGGGTAGTCTTTCGGGTTTAAACAAAAATCAAATATTTCAGAAATAAACAGTGTCATGTCAGTCCTTACAGCTCAGTTTCCAAAATATATGATCTTAGGAAAACAACCAAAATGATGAGGATCCTGAGTAATCATCTGAGTTATTTTTGCCACTGTTATGCTCTGCTCAAGGCAGATCAGCAGCAGGGGGAAGAAAATTAACTCTGTCCTAACTAAAACCAGGACACACAGTCTAGCAAAGGTGCATTTGTAATGGAGAAATTAATAGAAAACCACACTTTGTTTCCTGAAAAATTGGAGGATTTAGAGTTATTTAGGATCAGTAACAAAACAAGGGAACAGTGATTTGAGTGCTTTGCTTGAAACAGATTTAAATTCATACATGCTTTTTCTTGAACCCTGCAAAATTGCAAATTTGTTGAGTCACTGAAATTCAAACTTTTTTTTTTTTTTTTTGGTTAGCTGCAGGTCTTTTGATCCTGCTGTCACAGAAAACTTTGTCCTACAGTTAGAGACAGACATAGAAAGAGGAAAGACAAAATGGAAGCAATATCATTATGTGAATGGTGTTGTGAGTTTAATGGAGATGTCAGGATTAATCAAAGAAGACAGAAAATGTGGAGAAAATTAGAGTCACTGTCTAATAGGTAGATGGTGAAAAATTACAAAACATCTCCTTCTGAAGTCAACCACCTTCACTTTCTGAAAAAGAGAAATTGGGTTCCAAATGCTGAGAGAGCCAAACATTCATCTAACTAATTTAGAGGCCAACAGGTAAGAAGAATAACTGTATTATGAGAAATCAGTTGGAGCTGTGCAAACTGAATGATTTGAAATGTCTGTGGGTAGATTTTCAAAGGCGCTCAAGCTTAACTTTGCTTTTGATAGGAAAATGGCATTTTGAAGGTAGCACATGTCAGATCTTCTTTGTAGCTATGGGCTATGAGGTGTTGTTTGCATCCTCCATAGTGGGGGCATACACAACAGTGCTTCCCATAAGGATACTGGGAGGCTTAGTGATGTGATTATGTCCTGTACAGCAAATTGTTCTTATTGAAATACCTAGTGAAACAAGCAATGTTAACATCATTTGGAGGATGCAGAGTATTCTCTTCCCTCCCTGCCTACAGGCAGTTGTACAGTGGGTGGAGTAAACAAATCTCTCCTTGTATCTGTTTATTCCTTCACCAACGTAGCTTGGTTTGCCACACCATCCCACAATTTTCCCAAATACCAGGCAGCAATTCAGATCATCTTTATGCGGCCAAAGAGTGCCAAAAACAAGGTAACTGTAGCACAGTATAATAAAGCATCTGCGTGCCATCCTCATCCCTTCTCACCACCTGAACAGCAATGTTAAAGCACATTGTAACAGGAGTAACTCAGGTAATTCTTTTTATAGGACTTGAGCACATGAATAAAATTATATTCCTCATATGATAATACTGAAGTCTGCAAGACTATCACAGGAACAGGTTTAATTGAGTTGAATCAGTTTTGCAAGACTAGCTACAGAAAGCAAAAATATGAGTATATGTGGATATTCTCAATTGGAAGGAACCAGAAACTCTGGAGCAATATGAATTAAGATCATTTCTGCCCTGGCAATCAGCTCTCCTGGTGGTACTAACATAGAATGGAGGACTTGCAAAAAGAAAAAAATGTCTGAGGAAAAGAAACTCTTAAACAAAGCTGCTGTATGAGCTTTGCAAAGAAAAGATTTTCTGACAGCTGCACTCTCTGACTTCATTAAGGAATGTATAATTGACATAATAAGAATAATCTATTTCTTTTCATCTTAGAGAGGTTTAATGAATGACACTATGTTAATAAAGATGAGAAAAGCAAGCCACTAAACCCTGAACTGCTGCAGGGGCTGTCTCCTGCACATCTCCTGGCACCGCCATAGTCTTCCTTCCTGCTCCCTGGGAAGGAGATTGTATTAGCAAGCATGACTGGAGCTGTGTTTGAGAAGTCAGTCTTCACATGACAATATTGCTTTTCTCATCCAATTATAGTGAATAAAATCATTGAGGTTGTGGATGTTTGAAGACTGAGCTGGTGTTTTGACTTGTTCACAGAGAAATTATTCTCATTTTATACTTCACGTTCCTGTCAGGTTGTCCAAGTTATTCTGTACCGGCAGTGATGTAAGTGATAGGAGAACAGGACTTGGAGTCTATAAGTGATGTTTTTTGGGATATTCATCCTGTATGAACTTCTCAACAGCCTCGGGCGGCCTTTCTCAGATTTGCTCCAGAAATACAGGAAACGAGCATAAACAAACTTAGAAAGTTGCACAGCAGTAAGTATTATCTTCTTTAACAACTGAGAAAACTGGGAGAAAGAATATATAACCCAACATACTCAGATGTATCCACTATTTTTTGATTACCGTATTTTTTTCTGTATACCTAGTAAACAACCGAGGTCTGGTCACTCTTCACTGTTGCAGAATCACCTGGAGACCTCAGCTCATGCCTAATTTTGTATGACACGGTCCTTGTCTGTCCATCCTGTGATACATGTGAGTTGGTTGTTCTGAGGTTCTGGGTCCTTAATTATTTCGATGTGTTTCAAGTGTGCTCAGACTTCTGCACAAACAAAGGAATGAGTTGTTGGTAACCACTTCAAGGTGGTACCCCAGAGTACTGTGCTGTTTCTTACAAGTTTAAGGTTTCTTGAAGGGAAAAGTTGAGAGCTTATTGAGTCAACATAACAAGCTGGAAACATATAGGTTTAACCTGAATACTGGTAATACAGATCCCTGACAGATATGTTCTAATCAAACTCTGCGAAAATCAATAATGAGAAAGCAACTGATCTCAAATCAAGGCACTGGGCTTGTTGGGAGTGGTTTGCTAGAACATGCTGTTAAGCGGAAAATGTTTCCAGTGCTTCTGCAGCATATGTGCTTGGTTCAGCAGAGCTATTCATTCCTCCAGTCTGCTTGGACTCTGCTCTGGCTCCACGTTCCTTGCCCTGTCTGAATAAGAACCGTTACCGGCCAGCTATACTCATGAATAACAATTTATTTCATTGATATTATTTCATTTTCATACCCTCATAATTGATTTTTGAATCTATGGATAATTACTGTTATCCTCCATTCTCTGTATACAGAAATAGCCTAATATTCTGGTAGATTTCGATGCCCTGCTTTTGTGCACTATAATCATCATTTTACAGTCCTTATCACTTCCTATTAAGAATAAATAAATAAAAAAAAAAAAAAGATACAGCTCTTGGTCTGTTTTTTTTTTTTTTTTTTTTTTTTTTTTTTTTTTTTTAAGGATGTGTTCTCATGGTGGGATTAACTTGAACAGACTAGGAAATACAATTTATATAAAGAGTCCAGGATAAGTTACCATTCATAACACATGTTTTTGTGATATTCAGATCTCATTGTGCCTGTACTCTGATACCCACAGATCCTGCTAAGATGTGTTGTGAATTATAGCCTGAGCACATGTGGTGGAGACAATCTATAGGTTCATATCAGTCTGGACTTAGATTATCTGTTTTTTGGTTGGTTGGTTGGTTAGTTTGGTTTTGGTTTGGTTTGTTTACTTGTGTGTTGTTTTTTGTTGTTGTTGATATGTTTTTTCTTTCTTTCTTTCTACATTTACTTATTTACTTATTTGTTCCTTTCCCTCATCAATAAATGGAAAACATCTTCTGTTGTTATTGGTTAATATCAAGTGTGAAAACACATTTGAATTTCTTGATGGGAGAAATACAATTGCTATATGTGATTTTACTTTTACTAAATGGTGTCAAACCACTCATATTAGGAAGAGGTTAAATGGAAGTCAGACTAAGTGCTGCAAGACATTCCTTTGGGGTGATATTGTTATGGATGGAATAAATTGTCATCTTCATACAGTCACAGTGCCCACTGAGACTAAGGAGCTAACTGCAAATCTCTTGTTCTGCTTTCATACTGTGCTGGCACTGACAGAAGTGTTTGCATTTGCCTGTCATCTACCCAAATTTATCAATCTCAGGTAAAAAGTCATGCAGTTCTTTTTACAGTTTTATGGCCAGACAACATTTGACTTGTCTAAGACTTCACTAAGGCACAGCAGTGAAAGAGAATCAACTGTCTATTTTATAGATATGGAGGATCCACATGATTTGATGATTGGATGCTGCATAGGTTCTCTCTCTTTCTTTCCCCGTTTGTTACATACTGGGTTACATGTTGTTGTATGTCTTTTCTCAGGTGGTAGCTACTAGCAATTAGCCTTCCCCTGGCTGAGAGTGCTGACCTTAGAAATAGAACAGTGCAATTCACTGAGCAAGGGAGAAATGAGTTTGCTGACAGCCATTTTGATTACTAAGGTTGTCATAACCATGGACCAGAAGGGGATACCCCAGTCCAATTGCAAAGTAATTTGCTTCAGGCCTTATAGCTTGCTGAGTTTTTCAAATGTCAAAGAGAAATGAACAATAAAGCTGCATTAGTCTGCAAAAGTATGAAGTTATTGGGACTATTAGCATCGCTACTGCTGTGTACTCTTTGTGAAACTGATGCAGGTACACATCTGTGACTTATGGCACATACTTTTACCACAATCAATCTACATCTTTACAGATAAAGCTGCAAACTAGAAGCGAATAATCTAGACAGATTTTGTACAAGGATAGACAATGGCAGTTCGACATATAAAAATTAATATACGCCAGTGAGTTACAATGAGCTTAAATTTGCTGTAATCAAGGGTCTTAAGAATGAAGTTTCAGGTCAACTCAAAGCAGTGACTGAGCTGGTGAAGATGCTAAAGGGATATAGGTGCTGACAGTTTTATTTATCAGGATAAGCATGCTTACTGAATGTGACTTTTATATATTAAAGCAAGAATAAGAGTGCAGGATGATCTCTCTGTCCTGGTCTGGAATATGTAGCTATAACACTGGTGAATATTTGGACCGCACAAGCAATCACACTTATGTCAGTAGCTCTTGAAGATCTGTAAGAGCTATACAGATCAGTTCTTAGGTTCATAACAGCCTCACAGTGAGCAACTCATATCCTTTGTACTTAAAACATCACCTTTGCATGTGGCCTGCTGGGTCCATCAAAGTAGTGAGTTAAAGCAAATATAACTGAAGCCAAGGGCTTAGAAGGGAGAAGACTGAGAAGAAAAACACTTGAAGATATTGGAAGAGGTTAGCTCTACCTCCTGAGGAGTTCATGCTAACTTTAGGCATCACATTTCATTCAGAGGGTTCAAGGTCTAAGTCCCCTTTGTAGCTTACTAACTAGCATGTTGTGCATGTTCTGTGAAACCAGTCTACGACTCTACACTGTCTCTCCTTTCATCTCCAGACTTGACACTCATCCTATATGTATATTCACTTTCTTTGATTTTTACATGTGCACACCAGTTCTGTTGCCTCCACATCCCTTTATTTATGAAAGCTTGCTGTTAAGCCATGTGTTTGGGTGCTCATTAAAAAAACATCCTGGATGAAGTGCGTGTTCCAGCACTGACAGAAAGTACGAGGTAAAGGGAGAAGTGCAATTGGGATGTTGGGGAAAGATTTGTTGTGGAGGAAAGCATGGGTTGTTAACTATAAATTTGCATACACCATTTTTCTTTCTTATCTATAAAATTCATGCATAAAGTAATGCAATCAGTTTTCCACTTACACTGAAAAAGAGGAGGGAGGGAAAGCTATATATGAGATGGGGCAAGAAAGAGGGGAAGAGAAAATTAAAATAATAAATTACAGGTATGATTGGGCTTTATAAAACACTTCGTAGTTAGCTTGCTGTCAGAAAGCAAAGATCATTGGCCAGAACCAATTGCAGGTAGCAAGGATCATGTCTGCCTTACCTTCTAATTAAAATTTCAAGCAAGCAACTGAAATGTATGTTCTCTGTAAGCAACTGGCAGTGGTGTTCCAAGGATTTTCTGGTGAGATGAAAGCTAAGTAAGGATCTAAGGAAGTTCATCTGAATTATAGTACCATCAGCCCATTCAATCGGTCAGTCATTGATATTATTGAATATATGTGTAGTGGCATCACATTAAGGCCCTGTATTTAACAGGAACTCAGTAGGTATTACCGATTGCATGAGACAATCCTTGTCCCAAAGAGGTTACTGTTAAAAAAGAGAGAGAGAGAGAGATTAAATGAGCACAAAGAGTTGAAATGAGCTCATGCAATGGTATTTTCTATGACAGTCAGAGAGATATGAATGGAATCCAGGATTTTAAATTTGGTATCCTATGCCTTAGGTACAAGACAGAACAATACATGTTGGTAAACAGTGTTTGCTCATGATATTCTTAAAACTGTTTTCAGAAGCAGCAGCGACTTAAAAGACAACAGAGAAAATCCCAAGAATGTTACCTGTGAGAAAGTTCAGAATTATATCCATCATGCACATGCAGAACTATTTTTCTTAGCTCTAATTTTTGTTCTTTCCTGGGAAGATCTAGCTTGAAGCAGGAAGATTTACCTGGATTATGTAATAATGCAGATAGACAGTAAGGCTCACCCTCTACAAAAAAAGGCCAATATTCAACAGCATGTGTTAAAAGTAAACATTTTAAAATCAATGTTATGATAATTTCTGTAAGAATAGTAAATAAGCTAAGGATTTTTTGTAAACAGCTTATGTTAATACATAGTAATTCTTAAAAAGAAAAAAAATAAATTGCTAGAGGGCTGCTGTTTATATACCTTATATATGTTAAGAGGCAAAAAGGAGATAAACAAAGGAACAGTAGACTAGTTAAGTTGATGTCAGTGCTGGATAAGATAATGGAACTATTAATTTGGGGCTTTGCTAATGAGGCATTAAAAAGTAGAAATAAAATTAATACTAAGCAATTTAGTTACATGGAAACAAGGCCTTGCCAAACAAACTTTTAATCTTTTTTGCAAGATTATAATTCAGGTTGATTAAAAACAACATTGTTGGTACAGTTGATTTGTTGAATTTCTCTAAGGCCATTAGTACCACATGACATGTCAAGGGAAAAAAGCAACATATTTATATATATATGTATGTATATATGAAATAAAAAAGACACAATTTAAGTGGATTAAAACCGTTGTACTATCAGAGCTGAAAATGCAGAAGTTGTTTGGGATCATCAGCAAAAAAAATCTTTACTAGTAAGATAATTTACAGGTGCAGCTCTGTTTATTTAGATTAGTTGTTTTGGTATGTCTTCCTGGTAAAATTTGCCAGTGATAAAGTGCCTGCAGAATGCCAAAATTCTGAGAATTCCCTTACATTTCATAACTTCTCTGAAGTCCTCTGTCATGACACAGAAAGTGAAATTCAATTAATGTAAGAAGAAAAATAATAATAATAAATAAATAAATAAAAAATTGGGTGACATTTAAAATACACTAAGGTACTAGATTCAAATATGACACAGGAATTATGAGAAACCCAGACCTTTCCAGAAGAGCAGCTGGGGGCCATGTGGGATGTCTCCTAGAAATCTGAACAGCATGGCACCACCATGTTTAGGCAGGAAAATCCTACCAAAACTAATGTTTGTCAGCTGATGGTTTCCCTCCCCAGCTATGTCTCCTGCTTGCAGCTTTTGATACATCACTTGCAGTTTCACAGGAGGAGGTCACAGGCACCTGGGGGTGTCTGACATTGAGTCAGGCTCTTGAAATTCTCAGTGTGCCAGAATAGAATACCTGCTGTTGGGCAATCTTTAAATTAATATAACATGAATTTATTTATTTATTTATTGAAATGCAGAGGCTAAGGAATGAGTCCTTGTATTTGGGGACATGGAAAAAGAACAATAGCATGCTTTGTAGAAGGGCTTTGTCCTAGTGTGTTTTTCAAGCGATTTATATATATATATATATATTTTTTTTTTTTTTCTACCTACAGTCTCTCTTAAGAAGTTAACTTGAGGTGGAAGTTAATGCTTTAGACATGTCCCATCTTCAGGCTCTTGTACCTTTCTTTTGCCTTGTCTGTTTGGTGGTAGCTATTTTGTTGAAGGGCATGACCACTAAAACCAGATTTGAGGTGTTGGGGTTACTGTTGTAGTGGTGTGGTGAATATTGTCCTACCTGATTTGAGTTGCTCAAAGTGCATAGTTCAGAAAAATGAGTTTGACCAAACAAAAACAAAAATGTGAACAAAGAATTTGGGCTGCAGCTAAATGGAAGATAGTCTTGGAAAACATTGGATTAAAAAGATGCTGTATGAGTAATAGTTATGTCCCAATGTATAAACATTTAATATAGTGTTGTGTTAAAATGGCTGATGCATTCTTTGGATGTATAGTGAAGAGGCTAAGTAGCAAATAGGAAAATAATCTTGCCCCTTGCCCAGAAATCTTAAGATTGCTATCTCAATACTGCATCTCAATCTTGGGACCGCATTTCAAGAAAAATGTACATTTTAAGGAATTTAAAGAAGAGCAGAAAAAAAAAAAAAAAAAAAGTAGGACTGGAAAAAGTCTTCTCATGTGAGCTTCAATAAATTTGGTCTATTCAGCTTATCACAGAAAAAAATAAGGGATTACCTGTTCATTTTGTTGAATCTTTATACATAGAAAACTATGGTAATAATAAAATCTGCAGTCTTCCAGACAGAGATATAATGAAATCCAATTTGCTGGAAGTCAGACAAATTCAAGCTTGAAATAAAACACATTTTTGAACACTAAGGATAATTAAACATTGGAAGAATTTCAATGGGAGAGGTGACAGATATGCTAGTGCCTGAAGTCTTTCAGACAAAACTTTAGGTTTGGACACCCTTTAGTCCAGTCTCTGGAAAAAAAAATATGTTATGGTCTCTGATTGGATTTTTTTTAACCAGATGAACATACTGGGTCTTTCTGACTACACATATGTTTATGAAAAGAAAGAAATGGGCCTTAACCTTCCAAGAGATACTAAGCTATTGAAAAAAATGTCCCATCTGCAAAATAAGAAATACTGGAACAACCATATGAAAATCTTTCCTTGGAGGAATGGATGACTATTCTCTCAGCATAGATTTTTTTGAGATTGCCTCAGTAGATGTCAACATAGTATACTTCCTCTCTTTTTGGTAAGCATAGCCTTGGAGAGAAGTAGGGATAAGATCATTTGAATAACAATCTCAAGCAATGGAGTTAACACCTGTGTTTCTGTATCTGACTGCATGCTCTGGCATCATACATTCTCAACACTGTCAACACTGCTATTCAACAAATGCCTTTTCTCCTGTTGGGCAATTAATCTTCTGTAATTACCTTAATTCCCTGGCATTGATTCTGTTTCCAGAAATACTAAAAAATAGCTGAATGTTTTGGTGGTCCTTCATTCTTGAGCTACAAAATCAGAGAAAATTTGTGTTGGCCTCAGAAATCATTCTGGTCTGAAGAATACCCATGCTGTAGGGGTATGGGTCTGAGGGAGAAACATCAGATGTAAAGGAAAAGGCTCAGGAGGAGATCCTGGAGGGGTGCCTATAAGAAGCAATAGATACTGCTTACCATGGAAAGTGCAGTAGGAAATAATGTTAGACATAGTATGAACATGAAGATACAGAAGAGGAAGGAAGAGTTTCTGTGTTGGACTAGCATTCATGCTTCTCCTTTTCTCCTTCTGAGTTCAGTTGTACTTGGTTCTTGGCTAGTAAGAAAATGAGAGGTTCAAGCTATATACCTGTATCTATATTTGGATTTAAGATCCAGGTTTGTATTTCAAGTGTTTTCAGTGCTGAGGACATTCAACTATGATGATATATTTTACTGTGTTTGCATGGGGATGACTATCATGACTGAGAGCTAGATTTAAGTTTGGATTTTATATTACTTCTACAAAAAAATATGAAATACTTCTGATGTTGCATTTAAAATATCTTCCCATATATTTGACTAAAAACTCTGTTTTATGAATACATGAAAACATGTTGAAGGAAATTAGCAATAGAGGGCTGAAGAACTTGTTAGGTAGACAATTAACAGTACAACAGAGATTGATGTACAGTTCTGGGAATTATATTGATTGCTTTTGATCTAAGAAAATATTGATTACATTTGAAGGAAATGATTCTTCATTATTTTCACAGAAATGTATTTTTGGATCAACTTCAAGATTTTAGCTGCTTTTTGATTTAGATACTGCATCTGTGAATGCTTGCTGAAATGTTTTAATTTTGGGTCTTTCATCAGGCTTCATTAGCTCTATACTAGTTTGGTGATCCTCATGCACTAAAAGAGTACTTTGTCTTGTTGGTTTCTTCTCCACAACCTTTCTGAGTTTGATGTTAGCTACCTGCCTATCACCAGTACTTTTCCTCGAAACAATGATTACCCTGGAATCCTAGCCAGTTGCCGCTAAGCGGAGATTTGTACACTCCTAAGATGTATGTCCTGTGTCTTGGTTTCCATTCCTTTTCACATCAACAACTCTCTAAGAGCCCTGTGGCAACTCAGCTAGAAAACTAATATTAGGAAAACATTCAATATCACAGAGGCAGCCCAATGGAAACAGAGACAAGAGAGCAACCTGTTATTGATTTTCACTCTGTGGAGTATACATTAGAGTTTGTATTGTTTAGTTCATGAAATCTTGCCCTATAAACTTCAGTCAAACTGCCCCATATTTGCGTCTTTCTGTTGTAGTGAATATAAGAGAGAAAATCTGGTCAATTTTATTTTTTGCATTGGAGGGCACTTTGATTTCTTACGATGAATGCATTTTTAATGCGTTAGACAAATGAGTGAACATAGATAAATGATAGGTATGCATGACATGGCTGGATGGATAGATAGAAAGCCAAAGGAATGGCATGAATAGACGGATGAATAGATGGATGTATAATGCTGAACATAATGAGAAAAAGTGATGACTACAAAACTGTATGAGGAAAACTGGGAAGTTTCTTACAGTGACCTGAATTTCTGCCCTTTGTGTCAGTTTAAACAACAAAAACAAGATACTAAAAGGAAGTATCTCAATTACAGGCCAAAACAGCTTTGAAGAAAATGTGCTGATTTCAGTAAATGCAGCTGAAATACCACCCCATGTGGAGGAGGGTTTTGGCACAAGTCCTGCAAGCTATGGGTAGAGAATAATTGCCAGCAAACTTTGCACCTTCACAGAAAGATGAAATAAAATTTAGTTTAAATATTTAAAAATGCATTACATTTTTTTATGTTTTACACTTAAAGAGGATGCTAACAGGTATAGCAACACCACAGAGAGAAGTCTTACCAGCACAATCAGTGTTAAGTGGTTGTGCTTTTTATTTGTGTTTCTGTAGTTCTTGTCTTTCTTTTCTTTGCAACAAGGTAAATTGATTATCAACTTTGTTTTGATGACTTCCTTCTTCCCAACAAAATCAAGATAGTTTTTTCATGCCATAATTTTTCTCTCTTTTTTTTTTTTTTTTTTCCTTCAATTGTGAAGCTATTCTTCTTCTTCAGAAAGGGTTTCAATTTTTACCTTAATGATATATGTCTTTTTATTTCAGGGGTGAAGATAAGTCAGTCCTAAGTTTAGCCAGTCATGCTGGGCCCACAGATTAAAAATAGGAGCTTTGGCCAGACATGTGAATTCCTCTGAAAACTTGCTAACTTTATGTATTCTCTGTCACATTCAAAAATTTTAAAGTAAAATTTCAGCCTCTTTCACTGAAATATACTTAAAAATTTAATGTTCTTCATCTTTAACAATCATACTTATTCCTATGGCAAGCCTAGAAACCTTTTTACTTTTGAGCTTAAAAAAGTAACTTTACTGTTTTCAGGTAATTCAGACCCAGTAAAGGCTTCACAGAATCACAGAACAACTGAGGTGGCAAGGGACCTCTGGATCTACTCTGGTCCAATCCCCCTGCTTAAGCAGGGCTGCCTATAGCAAGCTGCCTAGGACCATTTCCAGATGGCTTCTGCATATCTCCAAGGAGGGAGTCTCCACAGATTCTCTGGGCAACCTGTGCCAGTGCTTGGTCATCCTCATGCTAAAAATGTATTTCCTGACATTCAGGTGGAGCCTCCTGTGTTTCATCTTGTGCTGATCGCCTCGTGCTTTCACTGGGCACATCTGGGAAGATTTTGGCTCCATCTTCTTTTCAAACTCCCTTCAGGTACTTATATACCTTGATAAGATCCCTGCCCTGAGCCTTCTCTTCACCAGGCCTAGTAGTCCCATCTCCCTTAGCCTGTCCTCATATGAGAGATGCTCCAGTCCCTTAAGCATCTTCATGACTCGTCATTGGACAGCAGTGTGGACCCCTCCATGCTAGTCTTAGGACTTTTTACCACACACAGTCTTTCAGCATTACCTCAGCAGGCTCTGTACTCCCCCTTTTCCACAGTCCCCCCTTGTGCCAAGCCAGATGTTATACAAGCTTGTCATCTTGGTATAAAAACAACAATAAGAACAACAAAACACAACACACATTTGTTGCACCATGATATTTCAGGCACTTTGGACTGAGAAATCACACATTATCCCAAGCATGTGTATAGAGGACCCAAAAATATATGGGGCTAGTAGTAGTAGGTGATAAAAAAAGCTTCAGCTCCTCCAGAAGCTGGCAGTATTATGCAATCTGGATCCGAGCCACCCTGCAATGTGCTCAGGATAGCTCCCTGAGACAGATGCCTTCAGTGAAGTAGGTATAGCTTGAATGGAAAAAGTAGTCCTCAGGGCTGTTACATCAGAGCAGGACCTTTCAGCAGATGGCACATTTTTTATAGCCAAGGGTCACATAGCAGTAGAACATCTTAGCTATTCCTTGTGCTGAGAACTACTAAAACTTCATCAGCAGGGAGGCCCTCTCTGGCAGCATAAGTGAAGGTCACATTTCTGTGTTGTGTCAGCTCTGGGACAACGTTACTGTTGTCATACGTACATACTTGTGTCACTGATTTTTCCATGGCAGAGCAGCAATATTTGTAGGTCCTACATAAACACAGACAATAGAAAGCTGAAAGAAATTTACAGGCACTAAAGTGTACATTAAAATGTAAATAGCAAGAGAGAACAGTTTGTGTAAGTTTAGGGTGAAAAAAATATATATGATCATTATAAAACCTGATATAATGAAACATGACAGGGTAGGACCCTAGGGCTGAAATAAACTAGTTTCCACACTCTGAACTACATTATGCAAGAGTGAAGATATGGAAAATGGGAAGAGTAATGCAGTGATAAATATGTTTTGGAAAAGGAGATAGGGTGAACTAGCACAGTCTTTTCCCCCACATGAATCTATGGCCAATATCTTCGAATGTAAGTTTTATCTTGGCCTTGTTTATTTCTAGCTTGTTTAAATTTTGAAAGGATTTGCATTTTTATTTTTTTTTTAACTGAATAGGATACGTAAATAACCCCGACAAAGAAGAAATTATCATTAGCTAAAACACATGGAGAATTTGTATTACAATGTGATATGAGTGCTTCCCTCCCCACAAGCCCCTTTGCAACCTACACATGGATCAGTGTGCACCCTCTTGCAGTCATGCAGACGTGTTCTAATTTAGATGTGTCAGGGATCAGCATAGCAGCAATCTGATAGTAGGGAAAGAAATGAAGTCTGCCTTTGTGTGAGATGAGAACTTGTGGCCCACTGATCATGGCTGACCACCAAATATTACAATGGTCCAGTCCCTCCACTTCACCACTTTTTCTGTTTTGCTCTGTAAACTTATGCTTTTGTCATCACAGATGTGTTGTATTTTTGACAGATCTGTTTATAGTCATGGCTGTGTTTATTATACAGCCAAAATTTGCTCCCATGGAAAGGACTTAAATGGTTGTCTGGCCCATAGCCCAGTAATGAGCTGCATCAATCAGTTTCAATAACATTCCAGAATCGAATACTTAGAGCTCAGCATGCAGGGCCAGTATTAGTGTGTTTATGCTCCCATGAAAGAGGTACAGGCCTTTCCATTTTAATAGGCTGGGAAACTGAGTCAAAAGACATTAGCAGCCTGATTCTGTTGCTATGGAGTTGATAGCACAGTTCCCTTTTACAGGCACAGAAAATGAAGAGTTGAGTGAGGATGGGATACATTTTGGTAGAAATGCCAAATCTGTTGGCTCCCAAGCTTCTAAAATTAAACCCATCTTTTGTTTCATTCCCTGTTAAGTGCCAATGGTTTATCGTGATCAGTACTTTCTCTGTGTTGCACATCTGTGCTGCTTCAGAATACAGTGGCTCTTTTACCTAAAATGAACTGATATATGTTTGCAATCCCACGTACTGGAAGAACGGAGACAGAAGTGGTCTTCTTTAGTGAACAGAGTTTACCCTAGAGGAAGAATCTGTTTTGCCTTAACATATACAACTGCAGGCGTTATTTGATATGGATTACTGATGTCAGAAACATTAAACTCATAAAATCCCATATTCTTATGTATTAGGTTACTGCTATTTGGCACAGGAGGCCAGACAACACTCTGGAAAAAAAAAAAAAAAAAAAAGTGCCTTTTTTGGATTAGCAGTACTGTTCTTTAATGTCTTGAAATCATGCATTATTCATAAATTATAGGTAAAACTAAGGGAGTGAGAAGTTGTCACTCTGTAGTACCTCTCTTGATCAACAAGTTGCCTTCTGAACATAAAAGGATGCTGCTATGTCAGAGCAGATGAAACCCTTTGCTCTTTTCCTCTTTGTTCTGAGTACAGCGTGGGTACCACACATCCAGCTGTTTGAACAGAGAGGATTAACCTTCTCCTGGGGCCAATTATACAGCCCAGCTGTCTGCTGCTATTGCAGAGCTGCCAAGGAGCCCAGCTAAGGACACATGTGGCAGGGTACTACCGTAATGAGCATCCGTGTTTCAGGCAAGAGCTCCTGGCATTTCCCTGGATGTGGTTTTGGGTAGATCAGAGTACCATCTGTTCTGCTCTCATGGTGATTTCTGGCTGGATGCTGAGGTTCACACTAGGTCACTCTGTAATAACAGCCTGTACAAGATATGGTGAACTTCCATGGGGCTGTGTGCACCATCCTTATATGGGTCAAGAGATGTGTGCATGAACAGGCTAATTAGGGCTCAGTCAAATCCTGGGCATTCCTGGGGCCCTGGATCTTCAATGTCTGTTCCAGTCTTTGGAGTCTTGTCATTCAGTGCTCTAATGATCCCCAAACACCACTGGTCTGGGTCCCGCATGATGATTATCTCTGCCACACTTCCTACATCAGTAGCAGCTGGCAATGATTAAAGAAGAACAATGCAAACAGGAGCACAGTCACAGCTGTAATTTCTGTGTATGTGATCAGAAGTCACTTGCTCATCCTAAAGATAGGAGGCACCAACATACAATAATATAGAAAGTCTGAAAGAATGTTTACTAGACTAGCCACAGTTAACAATTCAAGCAAGGGATTTTGATCGGCTTGGGGAACCATCCCCAACCTGAGAAACACATGAACAGAAGAAAGTCAATAATTCTGGAGATTTGCTGCCTGGGGGAAACCTCCCAAATCTGGCAAGAGTGTTTTGTCGAAAAATCAGGGAGAGGCAATAAGCAATGTTTTCCTTTCTCTCTGTCTCTCCAGCTGAGCACACTAAGACCATACATTCTCACAAAAATTAAAGTAGTTTCCATCTTTTGGCTGCAGGTGGATGTTTTTAAACCAAACATTTATTTGTTGATTTTCATATTGAGTGTTGAAGGAGGTTGGAGAGGGGGGAGAAGGGAAAGGGAAATGATGCACTGAGAAATTACTATTTAATTATGGGAAGAAATCTTGTAAAATTAAAAGCCAGTCTTGAAAGTGTTAGATTTTAGGAAAATTACCTTGTTACCTTGGAAATATTTCCCAGCTGAATTTCATATTGTATCAGGACATAGTGAAGCATGACTGCAATGCAAGTTCACAAATAATACCTTGAAATGCAGCCACAGCTGTAGCAATGAACACTAACACATTTTGAAAAGGACATTAAACTTTAAGCCTATTTGTAACCATTAGAGAGCAAGCTGAAACATAACAGAAGACTGCTCCCACATCTGCTTAAAGTGAGCTCCTTGTATAGCTCCCAGACTCCTCTGTTAGGCAGAAGATTTGGGCCTGATTTATTTCTCCTCATCTTCTTAATTGTGGCAATGATTGGCCAAATCACTCTGAATAAGAAATTAGTTGTGATCTGCATGGTTACATTTGAAGCACTAAGGAGATTTTTTTTCCACATGCACAAGTCATGCTAACCTAGATTGTCATTTTCTCAGTGCTTTTCCCATGCACAGCTAATAACAGATTATTCATGTTTGTTTCTGGTGTGTTTGAGAACTGGAAGACTCTGGTTCATAGTAATCCAGACAAAATGGAGCTGTCATTTCTTTTCCCTTTCTTTATTTTTTTTTTTCCAGTCATTGCTTTTAGCCCTGTGAGAAAGAATACAAAATACTCAGCTGAGAATATGGGGGTTGTACATATCAGTGCTTATAAAACATGATGATTATTTTCCAAATAAAGAAGAGAAATATTATTAAAAACAAAAACAAACAAACAAAAAAGTCTTTACATTAAATTTTCATTAGAGGGTTTTGAAGGGATTCTATCTCAGTTTCCCCACAATCATAAATTGATGTTATGTATACCTTGAGATGTAAAATCAATCTGTTCACCAAGAATTGCTGAAATGTAGGGCGGGGGTAATTGTTATTTCTTCAGAGCTGTAAGCTCTTATATCACTTGATAGTGATGAGAGATGAAAACGGGGTTACGTAAAAAGAGAAGGAAAAGAGGAAGAAAAAAAAAAAGAGTCAAAGGCAATCAAAATGTATATCTCCACCCTCTTGAAACTGATGGGAATATTGCCTTTCCAATACTTGAATTATGCATTATAAACACTTCATCTGATGCATTTAGCCCACACTCACATTTTTAATTTGTGAATCGATGGTGAAATATTCTCAGATTTCACCTTATGCACAGATAATTACAATAAATAAATACTTAAATAAATAAAATTAAAAAATGAAATTGTTCTAGAAGTTCCTAAAATTCATTTTTTTTTTTCCCTGCTAACAACTCCACTACCCGGATATGTGTCTAAAAGGAAGAAGTTTTTTTTATCAATATGCCAAGCATCCAAGCAGTTAAACAGTATTATCTTCCATGCAAGCACTAGTCTGTAGAACAAAGTTGAAGAATTATTTCTACAAAAACCACTTATCCGCTGTTCTGTTAGACTATGAACTGTGATGGACAGCCACCTGACTTTTTGGCCTATTTTCTCAACTGTTTTTTCGTTATCTGTATAAAATTCTAATAACAGAAAAATTCTTCCAGCTGTCACAAAAGTATGCTCAGTTGCTTGCAAATGGGATTGATTTGTGAAAAACAGGTACATCCCTCTGCCAGGCTCTAGTCCAGAAGAAGGAA
This sequence comes from Aythya fuligula, assembly GCF_009819795.1. Taxonomy (NCBI): domain Eukaryota; kingdom Metazoa; phylum Chordata; class Aves; order Anseriformes; family Anatidae; genus Aythya; species Aythya fuligula. The sequence goes on from NC_045561.1 coordinate 35,053,038, forward strand.
CGAATCATGCCAGTGACACAAATGGGGATAGAAAAATTTGGAATGTGAATGGATAGTGCTTTGCAACTTGGTATGATTTAATGCCAGTATCATATGGACAGGCACATGGATCAGAATAGAATTATCACATCCCACATTTCTGAGGTCTGATTCCACACTTTCATAAAGCTAGACTAAAATAATGTTGTTAGAAATTTATACATGGAGTTCCCAAATACTTGCCTAGAATACAATTATCATGTTATTGTTTCATTTCCTTTATATAATGAATTTTTAATTTTATTTTATTTTTGGTAGAGCTTTGCTGTACATTGGATGTGTACCATGTACATGTTTACTTCAAAGTGTCATATCTGAAAAAAAAAAAAAAAGAAAAAAAGAAAAGAAAGAAAAAATGACTGAATGTTCAAAATGACTAGATATTTCCTGTGTAGTATCTGAGTGAACCTAATATCATGGTAGAATTCTTCTTACAGCAATTATGGCTTTCTTCTTCTCTTCTCTTCTCTTCTCTTCTCTTCTCTTCTCTTCTCTTCTCTTCTCTTCTCTTCTCTTCTCTTCTCTTCTCTTCTCTTCTCTTCTCTTCTCTTCTCTTCTCTTCTCTTCTCTTCTCTTCTCTTCTCTTCTCTTCTCTTCTCTTCTCTTCTCTTCTCTTCTCTTCTCTTCTCTTCTCTTCTCTTCTCTTCTCTCCTCTTCTCTCCTCTTCTCTTCTCTCCTCTTTTCTCTCCTCTCCTCTTTTCTCTCCTCTCCTCTTTTCTCTCCTCTCCTCTTTTCTCTCCTCTCCTCTCCTCTCCTCTTTTCTCTCCTCTCCTCTCCTCTCCTCTCCTCTCCTCTCCTCTCCTCTCCTCTCCTCTCCTCTCCTCTCCTCTCCTCTCCTCTCCTCTCCTCTCCTCTCCTCTCCTCTCCTCTCCTCTCCTCTCCTCTCCTCTCCTCTCCTCTCCTCTCCTCTCCTCTCCTCTCCTCTCCTCTCCTCTCCTCTCCTCTCCTCTCCTCTCCTCTCCTCTCCTCTCCTCTCCTCTCCTCTCCTCTCCTCTCCTCTCCTCTCCTCTCCTCTCCTCTCCTCTCTCCCTCTCCCTCTCTCTCTCCCTCTCCTTTCTGGTTTAGAAACCAGAAGGTCTCATGTGTGTATGGGGAAATAGGATGTTTCCATACTTCATTGTCATTGACAGGGCTGAAGATGCTGATTTAGTCTATCAAAACTTGAGTACGCAAAATACCCAGACATACTCATAAAGTCCTATAGAAGGCAACAGAATATAAATATGTGCCTTGAGTTTTGCATTGATTTATATGCTTTGCTGAACTGGTGCCTTGCTGCACAAATGGAGTTCCTATTCCTTTTGTACTTGTGTTGTACCCGGTAGGATTCCAGACAAGTGTCTATTGATTATGTTTTAAAATCATGATGATATTATGAAGAGAAAATAATAAGACAGTAATAATCATAATTAACAACCTAATTTTTCCTTTGGGTAGCTCAATTGAAATTCAGTGGAGCTACACAGAGCTCAGTTGGGCTTATTATTTGCTATTAGACTCTCTGGCAGAGCTAAGATGTCATATAAACACTTAAAAACTGAAAAGAACACAATTTTACATGCCAGTTATGTGTTGTAGAGACAAGTAGGTCAATCACTCTGATTCTAGTCTGTAAGAGCAGTAAAAGCAAAAGAACTGCATTGAAGACCTAGCAGTTAATTTAGCATGTGGAAGTAAAAAACAGCCAAGCTCACAACTCTTCCCCAGATTTACTACCAAACAAAAGTGACACTTACTGTACTGGAATGAACTGGAAATGCAAGAACTCTATGGGGTCACTAATGCAAAGCCTTGCAGAGGAAGAGAATGCTGAATAAGTATTTGGGGGTAGACGCCAACAACACTCCTCACTGTACACACATGCTTTTTGTATATTATACATGTGCTTATTTAGAATCCACGTATAAACATCTATATCTGTATGTATATTACAGTGTTTATATAGGTGTATATTTTGAGTTCTTTCTCTTCTAACTTCTTACTCCATGCTGACCTACCTTCACAAGCTCTGAGAACAGAAGCTAGGCAGGAAGAAACAAATTTATTACAATGCCCCTGATTTCTGTGCAGTTTCTTGTGTCTGCAAATACTGCCATCAGAGCAAATGTTTGCCTGAACTCATGACACACGTTGCTGCTGACTGCAGCAAAATCCAACCCTGAGCGACTGCTATCAAGATAAAACACAGGTTGACTTTCCTACCTGTACTTACAGGTGACTGGGAGAGATGTTAAAAGGCTTTGGTACCAAATGTTTTCCTTAATTAAAAAAAGGGGAAGAAGAAAAGATCTAATAAAGTAGCTGCGTCCCCCATACTTCCAGCAAGCCCAGCTGCTCCCACAGACAAGCATAAATTCCAAACCAATTTTTCATTGACAAAATTTGCTGTTCCAGATCCACTGATGTGTAAGTTTCTACTTTCAGGCCCCTTGCTGCGTTGCAGAGCTTATTATTAGTTATTATTCATCTGTCCTCAATTCAGTGATCAAATCTGTCTGCTGCTGCTTTAGGAGGCAGAGATTCTAGCCAAAATTATTGAGAGAAAAATATAAAGCAGGCAAACATAACCATTGCGTGAAGTGTTTTTCCTATGGGCTGCCAACCCTGACATCATGCAGATCATGATTAATTTTCAATGAAGAAAGACAGGACCACTGCAGATGAAGTCTGAGACAGCCAGAACACAAAGTCATGCTGTCCTCATCCTCTGCTGAGCTGATTCTGAATACCTCTCACAGACACGGGTGACTGCAAAGCACCACATCATCAAAATTCCCACTAACATAATTTTTTCCCCCTCATAATTTTTCCTTTTCTATTGCAAACAGTTAAGAAGGTGCTAACAGGAACATTGAGCTCTCAGCAAGGCAGAGCTCTCAGCAAGTGCTACTTCCTGGCATGGAAAAGCAAGATATTGCTGCTTACAGAAAAAACATTGGACAGTCTGCATCTTCGTATGTCCTGCTTCCAGCTGAGTGGGGTTAACAGTAAATAAGGATGTCTGATTTGCAGCTGCTTTGGGGGTTTTAAAGTTTTCTGGGGCTCTGACTGGTCTTGGGGAGAGGTGGTCTCTGTTCCCACTCCTCTTTCCATCTTGATGAGCTGTTCAAACACCCCATGTGAAACAGCATGGCTTCCAAGGTGGCTGGCTGGAAAGCTGGATAGAAATCTGCTGTAGGAACCAGCTGCAGCAAGTGGTACATGCAAAGATAATGTCCTCTTGTACAGCTTGGCTAGGCCAGCAGCACCCATACAATGTGTGGAAATGTGCCCCTGCCTGAGCTGCATCTCTTTTTATGTTTTGTAATCAAGGGTAACCACAGACCTGAGAGAGCAACTAATGAATATAATAAGCTGACTTTTGACTCACACAGAGTACTCAAATGAGATGAGGACATCCATTTGAAAGCATTAATAAGCTTTAGTGTATTGGACATAGATCAGTTATCACTAACATGCTGATCAGTGTTGGCTCAGACATCAACATTAATCTACCTTACTATTTATTTATTGGATTATAAAATAATTTTGTAGCTTAAATCCTTTATATTCTCACATCTTGAAAAATTACTCAGTTCTGGTTGTCTCATCAAGGGCATTTAACAAAATCAGGAACTGCTCAAAGAAGGACAGCAGGAATGACTGAAGGGATGACGTGGTTGTCCTACTGGAAAATGCTGGCATTTGAGCCTGGAAATATTGAGCATAGAACAACCCCTCTTCATCTTTGACAACACATACCCATGTCTCAGATCTACTGAAAGCTTTAACACTTGGCTCTGCATCCCTCATTTTAAATGTGTAAAGAAACTTCCATCGATGTTCAAATAGATGGCCTGAAATGCCTTGCCATAAGGAGCTGAAGAGAGAAATTCAGGCAAAAGCTCCTGTAGGTGGGAGGTAGGTATGAAAGTAATTCTTTGCTGTTTTCAGCCAAGGGAGAGCTGGGTACCTGCCACTTTGCAAACCCACAGATTTCTGAGATTATCCTCTGATGAGCAGAAGTTTTCTTTAAATAGCATGCTGCAAATTAACAGTTCTCAGAAATCTCCTTTTGACAAATTCCCTGATAAACTTTCTTTCTTAACCCTTATGCTGCTGACTTGGAGCAAATAATGGAGAGAGAGAAAAAGGAGGGGCTGATACAGTTGTTTCCCCCATGGTTAATAAGCTTGTGTGGCAATGTAAGAGTTGAAGCAGTATCTTTGTGATGTGGGAGACAGCAGATAAATTTTGAGCTCGGAGGCATCTGGTTATAGCTAGTTTCTCTGTTCCCAGGCAATTTTCAAGATGTTTTACATTTTTTCCTGTCCTGAATTAAGACAAATGCACCATACGTCTATGAAATAAAAATCAGGCCAAACTGATTTTCAAACATTTTTTTCACTCCTTCTCACAATGAAATCATCTAAATGTTAAAACAGAAAGGAATATGCAGTTATGTAATTCATAAAATCTCACATAATTTCACAGCCTTATTTTGTCTACCTGATTTAAAATGTGAAATTCTTCAGAAAAGACCTTTTCTGAAAAACAAGAAATAGCATTTCCCAATTAAAAATGTTTTATTGACAACCAATATACTATGATATGCTCCTGTGCAAGAGGCATTAAAACTGATTTTTTTTTTTTTTTATATATAAACATTTCATATTCTTGCAAACCAAAATGGTCACTTCCACAGTAAGAGACATGACCCCCATGACCCATACAGGTAAATGAATGTAATTTTATTTCTGTCACTAAAGCAGAGTGGTGAATAATGTCAGCAGCAAATTTCATCTCTGTTTTCTATAGCAGGATTTCCTAGGACCCTGTAACAAATAGGTTGGGACCTGGTTCTATCAACAACCTGCACCTGACTCTGTCATCAACTTCTCTGTATTTCCTTGTATCTATGACCTGAACTGTAATAACCATGGAGTTAATCACAACATATATGCTGCTGATTCTTCTAATGTGTTGGATAGTAATATTTCTAACTTTCTTTTGTGAAAAGGCCATTTAGCCTTCAAAATAATCCATAAACACTTAACATGTCTGAGGAAGAACCATGAGCCGTCTTTTATCCTATTGCCATGATGTTTTTAATTACAACTAATGCAAATTAAAAGGCTATACTTTCACTTGTTCTTTCACTCATTTTATTTCATTTCTTTTTGTTTGTTTGCCTGTTTTCTCAATGGTATAACCATAGCTGAGAACACCTTTGTTTTTTAATTTCCCCTCCGTGATTATCTCACTGACCACTTTCCAAAGTCCATGTTTCACAGATTGCTACCAGTCCATAACCCAAAAGACAAACATTACTGATGTATAATGCTGCAGTACTATTATTCTTAATCTTTGAAGACTTTCTTGTATTTGCTCTTTCATCAAGTTCTTGTTCATAAAAGTAAATCACCTAGGTCCAGGGTCTTTTGTCACTCCTGTTCCACAGAGTTTTGTGAGATTTTACTGGCATGAATGGGAGCAGAAAGCAGTCTCTAATTGAATGAGATATGCAACTGTCTGTGCTTGGAGAAAGGCAAATACATGAAAAGCTGCCATCAAATAATGTGTCCTGTCCAAAGTCTGAGTTGTGTCAATAAAATCTGTTCTTCCACAGCTGTTTCCCTGATTATTCTCTCTCATGTTCAAACACATCCATTATTAGCAGAAAAATAACATAAGAATAACATTTATTGTAAGAAGAAAATACTTTGGCACAGGAAAACCTTCTTATAGCAGGCTCCTAGCATACTGGTTTTATCTCAAGAACAGAAGGACCAGACTTTTTCAAAGGGCTTTGCAGATCTTTGGCAGCTGGAACATAAGAAACTCCAAGAGTCTCTTGAGTCTGAAGGCTTTAGGGTGTCCCTCGTCAATGTGCAGGTGAAAACTTTGGTTTCTCTGTGTGGATATGGAGCTGGTTCTGATCCTCACAACACTATAGTATCTTAGGTCAGCTTAGTACCTAAAAACAAAAACAAAAACAAAAACAAAAACAACAACAACAACAACAACAACAACAAAAACACTGAGAGGGGATCCGATCAATGCGTATAAATATCTGTAGGGAGGGTGTCAAGAGGATGGGTCCATGTTCTTTTCAGTGGTGCCCAGCAACAGGACGAGAGGTAACAGGCACAAACTGAAACACAGAATGTTCTTTCTGAATATGAGAGGGCATTTCTTTACTGTGAAGTTGATAGAACACTGGAACAGTTTGCCTAGAGTCTGTGGAGTCTCCTCTGGAAATATTAAAAACTGCCTGGATGTCATCCTGTGTAACTTGCTCTAGGTGACCCTGCTTGGCAGGGTTGAACCAGATGATCTCCAGAGGTCCTTTCCAACCTCAGTCATTCTGTGATTCTGTGATAGCTAGCATCTGAAACAGAAGGAATCTCTGACTGAGAAAACCAAGCAAAAAATGGAATATTGTATTTAACTGTATTTAACACCGTATTTTACATCAGTTGTACTGCAGCTGTAATTACCCTCACGAGTAGATTAAAACACTTGGGACTTTGAATTACAACTACATAATTCAGGTCATTCTTGTAAGTGGGCCTCACTGTAATATTATGCCTATTAATACTCCCATGTCTCATCACAACTCCAGTTTATTGAAAATAGCTTGCTCTCTAGAAGCATAACTACATTATATTTCTATCTAAATATTTATTCTATGATGTATGTCTTCTATACAGAGACAGTCAGACAAAGACAGCACTTACTGAATTCACTAATGAAACGAGTAGAAGGGTTTGTATTTTCCATTAAAATCAGAGTCCTAGGAGCAGAACCTTTTCTTGGTCTCCCCATCTATTGTCACGGTCATTCATAGTGAAGTGTATGTCAGTACCTTTCTCTTCTTACTCAAAATGAATCATTCATGCAACAAAATATAGGAAAAGTACATAGCAGATAAGTACTTCTAAGCTACTCCCTTTTCAAAAGCTGCTTTAAAATATACATCAGAGTTTCAAAGACCTACTACACTAAACTTTGCTACAGCACCTAAAAAAGACCATAGACCCTTATTTCCATCTCCAGGAAAGGAAAGACATGAGAGTGAGAGATCACTCCAGGTGCTCTTGAAGTCAATGACAAAATGGAAGTTAATTTGGCCATAAGTCCAGGCTTCATCTGCCCCTTTATATTGGTAGGGCCAGAGCTGATAAGACTCAATCCATGCCAGCATCTCCTCCACAAGATCTCCTGTACCTTATCTCTCAAAGCTACATGGAGAAAAATGCTCATCTAATCTAATGTACCTTTGTTTGAAGGAAGAGGGCTTCAGAAAACTAATTTGATGAAGTTCTGAAGATAGAACCAAGAAACTTTAGGTAGTACTGAATTCTATCTCAATTAACAGCACAAGCTTCTGGTCCTTTAACTCGGTACATGAGATACTACCTTATCTCTTTTCTTTGCCTGTAGAACTTAGCCAGGCTCCTGAATGGCCCAGATTTACAGGAACAGTTACAATCTAAGTATTCTTTGCTATAAAATCTTTGTTTTATTTCTTGTATTAGAAATTCTGATAAATATTTCATATTATAAAAATGCAGAATACCTTAAAAGATCTTGTTGCAAAGATCTTATTCTTTGGATGACAGACATGATAGACAAATACAAAGCTGGTTTACTTTCCTGTCATTTGTATAATTTCCCATTTTTCTCTTAGGCTTTTACCTGTCTAACACAATAGACTCTGCTTTTGAAGGCTGAATTTTTATTCCATAGGTCTGTACAAACTGAACAATAAATTATCTAAAGCACTGTGCATGCAATTTCAAAGTACTGTTGCCAGCTATTCTGCAGTAAACTAAGAAGGTCAAAGATGTTAAAGATTTATCTCAAGCTCACTTGAAATCTACATCCTTTGTCTGCAGTAATTTCATATCTTAAATCTAATTATGTAGCTTTTAACTTTTAAAAAGCTTTATTATTTTCTTTGTATACCATCTTGTGTTGTATTAAACAGAAGAAAGCTGATGCATTTCAAAACTATAGTCATTAGTTTGATATACATTCAATGAAAATAAAATTGTATTTTTTCATCCTAATTGCTAGGCTCTATTTATCTGCCTGTCTGTCAATATATCTGCTTGTCCATCTCTCATTTTCAGCCTGGACAAAATTTTAACTCCCTAAAAAATGGAACATATGATTTGTTTAGAAAATTACAAAGTAAGATTTTTTTAATTTTATTTTTTATTTTTTTTACAAAAATATTTGGCTATTTGGACTTTGGGAAATGTATGTGTCTCTGCATGATTCCCTGGAATCATTGTGAATTGGTGAATTCTTTGGTTACGTCATAAAATTCAGAATTTATTAATTAGCATATGTATTTAACAAGAATGAAATTAATCTGAAAACAAAACAAAACAACAATCAGCTGTAATGACAAGATAATATATATATATGTATTTCATTATTTCAGTTTAATTGGCAGCCTCCTTGTTGACTTGGAATTCATGTCATATGCTGCCCCATTAGTTTGCTATTATAGTGGTGTTAACAGATTTTTTTCTCAGGTTGACCACAGAAAACCAATAAAGCAAATGTGTCATTTACATGCTAAGAGCATTCCAGATCAATCAACCCTAGAGCAGTCTCCGTTGATCTGAGACATCTCTGGACTTCATTAATTTTAAGATAAGGCATGCACATCTCTGTGGGTTAAAAAAAAAAAAAAAAAAAAAAAAAAAGTAAAAAAAAAAAAGAGTGAGGGAGAGTCAAGAAAAGGGAAAGAGAGAAAAATGTTGCAATAGAATCTTAACACATCAAAGCTTGCAGGAAAAAGTCACCTTGCCTTAGACTCTATAGTTTTTTTCTTCATTTTCTTGCTCTAAAATTAGACACATCCATTTCAAAGGAGCCATCTGGGCAATCCTAAGGAAAGCAAGCGAGACCAGACCTGACATTCTCAGAAGCTCAGTGAACGTGAGGGGAGAAAAAAAAAAAATAAAAAAAAAAAAAGTAATTTGTCTTCTTTTCCCTTCTCTTTCTGATTTGAGATTTGAGGAATTAAAGAAAGCAAAATGAGACAAAAGAAACTCTTATTGTGAAGCATAATGGAGAACATCATCGCAACTTTTCCTTAGATGATTCAAGGAGCTCGTTCTTCTGACATGTATTTGAATTTGTTTTACAATGGAGCAGCAGAGAAATAGTTAATAGCTTAATATAATGCCATGCTTTAGAAGGCTACCTCTGCTCAGAAAAAATACTGAAACTTAAGCTCTGTTATGTTATGGGTTTCTCTATTAAGTGTACATGATCCCCTGAGGAGGAATTTTAATGTTGATTTTATTTTACAGACCTTCCATGCATGTATGGGCACTGGATAACCTTACCTATCCTAACCTATCCTAAGGATAAAGTGACAGTTAGGCAAATTCTCCTATGTATTTCTGGCACAAGCAATTTTAGTATGTTTTCGTACCTAGGCAATTTTTTTGGTCATTATAAGACAAAAAAATCCCTTATGTTGTCAGTTTTCAGATTCACTCTTTTTACTCTCATTTATGTCAAAGAATAACTTCCTATGATGAGCACCATTAATTTCAGTGAACAATTGGAGAATAAAATAACACTCCAACTGAGTCAAAGAAGAAGATCCAAGCCTTCTCGTGAGAGGAAACTAAAGAGCTGATTGGAGCATGATAGACCACTAGACTGGAAAGGAATATTTAGACAGGATATAAGAAACCATTCAGAGCTGAGAAGCCTGTCAGGCTTCCAAAAGAACAGATAGGAGAAGCAGAAGATATTTTTATCTTCTTTTTTTTTTTTTTTTTTTTTTTTTTAAGGCAAAGTAGTCAAGATTGTAGTAGGCAGAGTTTGAAGTGCCCATGGGAGGGAATATAATTGTCTTTTGCCTTCCAAATTGGATAGGAAGTTGGTTTAGATGGCTTTGTGAAATGCGGGATTCAGTTACCTTCAATACTTATGTTATTGCTTAGCAACTTGTCTGGTCCATTTTTAAAATAAATCATATTAATTGCCTGAGCTTCTGTGCAATTTTTAGAGTTCTTCCCTACATTACAAACATCATTTTTGTTTCAATCTTTTTTTTTTTTTTTTTTTTTTTTTCCATTTCTTTCTCTCTTTTTCCTCTCAGCTTCTCATATTGGAAAATTAATATTTATTTCATTGAACCATTCAAAATTTTAAACACATCATTTAAGTCTCCCTACAAATATTTCAGGCAACTCACTTCTAGTATAGATGATCTTCATTACCTGTGAATCCAGCCAAGCCCCTAATTCCACCACCTTTACTCGTACAGTATCATTCCTGTTCTAACAGGAACATCTGCTAAAATGCACTTGAGTGAGCTGTGTATTATACTGATTATACTATACAAAGAAAATAAAATATTGGTTATTCTCTCTCCCTAGTTTAACATGCTAAACACCCTGTTTGCTCTCAAGCTTACAGGAGACATCTGCCTCTAACGTTGATAATTTAACTCTGTTCATCACCTAGCTTTTAAACTGCATGTGCCAGCTCCTCCATTTCTTTTTCTACTACAATAACTGACTGCTGGGCTTAGAGATTGTCAGTGATTTTGATTTTGATTTTTGTACTATGCCAATGTACACTACTTCCTGCTTATCCAAGACTAATTTAATCTGCCATCATGCTGCCTAAATCTCCAATGACTTTTAGTATTACTGTAGAATTTTACAATCCTCTGCTATTATTAGTTGAAATAATGTAACTTTCTATCAGTTTTCAATAATTTGATGCCTACTTCTTTTACTAGGTTAGTAATGCATTAAAAACTCTGGTCCCAATATTGACCTTTAGGACACTTCTCTGTAGGCTGTCTGCCAAGCTCAGAAACTTCATTCATTTTACAGGTTCTTAGAATTTAACATACTACCTAACTTGTATTACCTAGCCTTCTTAGTTTGTTGATGTTATCCTTCTTTTAAGACTGTTCCAGAACTTCTTTAATGGGTGATCATCATGTTTTTCTATAATGCCCTGTTCTTTCTGTATGTAGCTTTTATCCTGTTAAAGGAAACCTGTGACAGTAAAAATTATGTTAGTACAAAAAATATTATAATTGATAGTAGGATTACCTGTTTTTGCTATGTTTACCTCTTAGAACTGAAAGATTACAAAATGAAGAAGAAAATATGATACCAGCAAATCCAATTCACTAATGCAGAAACTTATATGTGCCATACCTAAAACTGGACAGAGTTAGTGACAGAACTCAGGTCTTCAAACTCAATTACACATAGAGGTGTGCTGTCTCTCTTGCTGTCACATCATCAGAGCTCCTGCTACAAAACCTGGGCTTATTTGAGGTTTAATTTTTTGTGAATTCATGTGATCATTTTGTGGTGGAGTACAAAGACAAGCAAAGAAAAGGCAACCAATGTCTTGGCTGAGAAAGCATGTGGCTCCTATTTATGGTGACACTAAGCAGAAGAGAGACACCAGAAATAATATTAACTGAAAGATTACCTCCCCCCATAAAAAAAAAAAAAAATTGCAATGAAGCAATTTTATTTAACTCTGGGTAATAGTTTGATTTGGTATGGGTGTGAAAATAAAACAAGATAGGTAGAATGGATTTTTAAATGAGTAAATGACCTTTGGAAGTAAAATTACAATTCACACAAAATGAATTTCCATTTTCTTTCGTTTCAAAGTTTTTTTCAAGATAGAATATTTTTCACAGAACAATTGCATTCAAGCAAATCTGTGCGTTCAAGAAAAAAAATGTGTAGAAAATGGGTGAAAGAAGAGATAAAAGATTAGGTTATAGGAATGAAACACATTTAGCTGAATAAAGAGGAACATTCATAAAATCCTGTTCCAATTTCTAGACCCATTGGATAACTCTTCAGGGCCATTTAGTATCCTACACACATACTTTTATCACCACAACTGGAGGATAAGGGATCAGTGTTAAGTTTAGGCAAGGAGCCTAAACAAATGTGTGGAGCCTAAATGCAAGGAGCCTAAACAAATTTGTCAAGGAGCCTTGACAAATGTGTGAGGTTTCTTCTTTCTGACTGCAATAGGATTATGCTTGGCTAGCTCATGCATAAAAGTCTATGTGTGAAACATCTGCTTTTACTCAGATGATTCCCACCTAAGTTTTTTCTTTAAAGAAATTGCTTTGTATAACCAGAAACTGAATAAACCTGACTGGGGTAAAGGTTTCTCCAAATCTTTAATAGAAATTGAGCATATTTGGGCTCAAAACAGGTTTCTATCTATTGCTGAGTCTTCCCTTCCCTTCCCTTCCCTTCCCTTCCCTTCCCTTCCCTTCCCTTCCCTTCCCTTCCCTTCCCTTCCCTTCCCTTCCCTTCCCTTCCCTTCCCTTCCCTTCCCTTCCCTTCCCTTCCCTTCCCTTCCCTTCCCTTCCCTTCCCTTCCCTTCCCTTCCCTTCCCTTCCCTTCCCTTCCCTTCCCGTCCCTTCCCTTTCCCTTTCCCTTTCCCTTTCCCTTTCCCTTTCCCTTTCCCTTTCCCTTTCCCTTTCCCTTTCCCTTTCCCTTTCCCTTTCCCTTTCCCTTTCTTTTATTTTTTTTTTCTTTTTCTTTCTGCTTAATTTTGTCTAGTTTTGTTAAGGGGCTGTTTTTAAATCCAAATTTCTGAGTTTCACTGAATTTTCAACAGAGGCAAGAGAGGCAGATCAAGACAAAGGCAACATGGAAAACAGTCCAGAAACAGTGCTCTCAGCACTTATCTTCTATAATATTGGTTGAAAATAGTGCCACCATTCCCTGCAATATTGAACCTAACTAGGGCTAAATCTCTGTATTTTTTACAGAGGCTTTGAAACAAGCATGTCATGAAAAAAATGGATTTCCCTTGCATTATTTTTTGCAGTAACTAGAAACTTTTCCTTTTGTCTACCTCTTTTCTTTTGGAAAACAAACAATAAAACAAAGAAACAAACAAACAAAAATGTCGTAATCTGTTAATTAGGCAATGATTCTGGAACAGAATATTTTAGTTAGGCTTTTCTGTGCTGAAATTAGAAACCTTTTGTGTTGTTCATATGCTCATGAACACTGCTCCAGACACATTTTGTTATTACAGGTTTGTGCTTGGTGTTTATTGAGGATGCCAGCAGCCACTTGAAATAAAAGGTCAGACATGAGGAGCCCTTTTTACAGACAGGGGAACACTGCATTGACTCTGCAATGCTCTTCATTGGAATAAATATGCTACAATGATGGAAATGGCTAAGGTTTGCAGAGCACTCCAGCTCAGCTGCTGAAATGAACTGGTATTTAGTAAGAAATCAGAAATGTTAAGGCCTCATGGTAGGACAGTGTAGTAGGACACCACATGTAGCTGGGTTAAGCACGTGCAATGCTTACTGCTAATACTAGTACAATCCAGTAGGCACATGGTTCTCATGGTGTAGCTGTCAAACCCAGAAGAGATGTGCATACTTAAACCTGCTTTGAAATCACCATTCAAAGATTTTCTGAGGGCCTGTGACAATAAAATGGTCATTTTGAAATGAAACTATAGGTCATACAAGTATCAACCAGGGGAAATAGATGAGTGTATATAAATATATGAATATATATGTGTGTATGAGAATCTACACAGTTGTAAATCATGACAAAAAGTAGGATAGAAATGGATGAAGGAGGAGAATGACCTGAAAAGGAATGGGGAAAATACTAACACAACAGTGTGGGACCTTGCTGAGAATGCAGTAAAGGCTGTGCTTTTCTGAGCACCTCCAGCAATTCCATTTTGAGTTTGCAATTCTGGGTGCAGCTTTAGACTCGGGGAAAAGGATAGCATTGAAGAAAGGAAGTAAGCTAAAGCCTTTCAGAAACATTAAATTTTGCAATTTTTCTGGAGTTGTTCGTTTTCCAAATAAAGCATGTAGGAGGGAAGAAGGGATGAGATGAAGGTAAGATGAGAAAAAAAAAAAAAAGAAAAAAAAAGAGAGAAAAAAAAAGATGGAGGAAACTCTGATGCTATGTTGAAAGTCACAAAAATAAGTAAAGAAAGTGCTTTGCCAGGGATTTGGTTGCAGAGAGCATCATACTGACTGAGCTGCTAAAAGAGTAAATCTATATGTGGGTAAGCTACACCAAGCACTGTTTTTTTGCAGCTCCTGTATAAGGCAGTACCTGTGTGGCAAATCATGTAAGAATAAACCATCTTTCACAGCTCAGGCACGTAAGTGTTTTCATAAGTTACATGATTTTGTACTGGAATGATAGAAGCTTATTTGTGGCTTATTAGGAGAAAGATAGGACTGGAAAATATTATCTTGGCCCTTAAAAACAGAAAGGAGTGAGTAACGAACCTTTATCATATCATCATACTATCTTTGCTTAGTTCTCTGTGGTACTATCTCTCTTCAGTTTTTTTTTTTTAATTATTATTTATTTATTTTTCCTAACCAAAATACACAAATTGTATTTTGTAAATAGGTTACAGATTCATGGGAAAAGTCATTTAAGTTCCAGGATTCTCCTGTTTTCACATTACCAATCACTACTTCCAGTTCAAAACTCTGGTCTTCTTTTATTTCCCTCCTCAAGCGTGGATCTTTCCTAGGTGAACTTTAGAAGATAAGGTGTCCCTTATCCCTTCTGTGCAGCGAATGTCTTCTGTGCAGACCAATGCCTGAATGGACTGTGAAGAGATGAAAAACTCCAGTAGGGGAATGACAGGAGTGAACAGAAAACCAAACAGAATTTCCTGTGCTTTCAGAAAAGGAAGTAATTGCCAAGTCATATAAGCTCAAACATCAAAAATACCTGCTGTTGTACTTAAATATTAATATCACTCTCCTGTGGATTTGGGAGATAAATGTATCTGGGGGACAAGGGAAAGAGTGAAAAAACTCAAAATGACAGTATGGCTCAGGACCAAAACACCATCTATCCACATAGTTTCCTTGGAGGTCAGTGAGGAAAACACAGTAGTAGGAGTGTGTCTGGAATGTCTGGAGACCACTTGTTTGACTGTGTAAACAAAGGAACTTTAGCCCATTTCTAAAGCAATGAGATGGTAGGATTCTGGGCTGAGGCTGCCTTTTAGAGTAGATTTGCGTGGTAATAGAGTCTGCTTCTGAGTGCAGGATCAGAAGTGCAGTTAATTTGACATCCCCTAAGAGACTTGTTCCACTAAAGCAGAGAGCTACATATTAGCATGAAGCTGCAGGGTGAGTCAGTGTTAAAGACTCCTAAAACTCCTGCCTGCTCCTGGTCTGACTTTGACTCACTGAACAGCTTCCTCTTAGCTGAAAGAGAAGGGGTAAGGGATGGGGGAAAAAGGCAGCTGATGATTGTTGAAAAGTACCTGCACAAAGTCCCGTCACCAGTCTGGGACTCCTTTCTAGACAAAGGCACAGCTCAATTTTATTTCTAACCTTTCCAGCAGATACTTTCTCTTCTACCTGCAAACCACCTAAGGGAGTTTCTTGCTCTCAGTCTAAGTAATGTTCATCTACCTAGAGAACAGCAGTTGGAGAAAGACATTCCAGTACTGCCCACATTATTAAGAAAAAATGCCACCACAAACCACCTAACACATTCCTTGAATTACAAAAGCTAAGTGTACACACCATCTATAATGAATGAGCCATTTCCTGTGTAAATGCTATGAAATCCAAGAGAGATTAGCCTGAGTAATGGAGTAAAAATCAAGTTAATTTGTTTGTAAAATTATTGGCAAGTCAAAAATCTCCCTCACAGCTTTGTTAGGCAGAGGGATGGAGAAAGTCTATGTATTAGGCTCAGAGGCAATCAATGTAAATTTGCTTTTATCAATATACCTGGCTCTGATGAACAAAATGAGCTTTATTCCCAGATGTGTGGATAAACCTGGACTGAGTCCAATGCAACCAAAGGTCTGTAATGAAAAGATGAAAAGGATTGGATCTGTAGAAATATCAGCTAAGAGGCAGGAAGGAGGTCTGTGAACAGCTCTGGAGCTGAATGGGGATACACTAAATATAGAGGGAAAAGCAAGAACCACAGATCTTCTCTGCTGTGTGCTTAGAAATGTAGGAAACAATGTAATAAAATACTGATCTTCATTTTGGATCTATTAACTTAATGCAAAATGCTAACGTCTCCACAGCTCCTTTTCTTTTGTTACCTCTGCCTTCCTTTCAGACATTCTCCACTCCTCTACAAATGTCCCTTCCTTTCAGCTGCACTTTAGAAGATTTTTTTCTTCATGTTATCTCCATCCATAGGGGAACCTAACCAGTCCCAACTGCCTCCATCCTTGCCATCTGCTGCTCTAGCTGTCTTGTTCTTGGCCTTTCCCCTACTGCAGCTCTGAGCACAAAGCAAAATGGCTGAATTCTCCATCCCACAGAACTGCCTTGGAGCTTCTCTGTTGACATCAATAGCTGGCAGTGAAAGTAACTCTATGGGATGCTAGACGTAGGACTCAGAGTACTTATGACTTTTCATCTTTCTGACTTACTAAAATGTCCCTTAGTATGTCTTCACATTCATTCCAATGTGGATCTTGTTGACTGGCAATCAAAGGACACTGGACAACTGGGCATTGCCATCAGGAAGATTCACAAGGAGGGAGCATCATTACTCTTGCTGTTGTGGCCAATGACCACATTAAAATAGAAGTTGGTATAGTCTCAGAACAAACAGAACTAGGTAGGTTTTTATACCGTATTTTTAGACTATGAACATCTTTGTCATCAGATGTAGCTGCCTGCTGGCACTTTGTCTTTAAAAGACCAATGGATACATTTAACAGAACAAGAAGTCCACCACCTTTGACTCATTAAGTCTTTGGTCTGCAAACTGATGGAATATGGAATATTATTTATTTTCTAGAGAAATGCTATTATTATTATTAGTCATGCATTGTTTTAAAAATCTTCCTTAAGCATTTGTTTTTAAATGCTTAAGGTATTCAATTGTTTTTTGATATGACCCAGAGCAGCCAGTCTTACATACTTAGGTCTTCATTGCACACACACACAAACACACACACACACACACACACACACACACAAAAAAAAAAAAAAAAAAAAAAAAGTGTTTAGAAAAGCTGAAGGAAGAGGGGTTTCTGTTACAGAACAGGGCTTTCTTCTGAAAATTTCAAACTATCTTGAAAATTAAGTTAATTTTTCAAATTAAAATTCTGAAACACAATACAGGCTTCATTTTATTTTAAATGAAAATATCATATTAGCTCAGGTTCTTAATGCTAAAAAACCTAAAAAGCAATGGTATGTAATAAAGAATTAGAGAACTGGAAGATGATTTACTTGACTGGTAGCAGGTGTCTGAGGCAGATCTGTATCTGAGGTAATTTCTGTAGGTTCACACTCTAGTCATTGGAAAGAGGCAGTCATTTCAAGATCATTATTCATCTTAAAGTAGATACTTAAAATAGATCAGATGAATCATACCTTAAATGTACTTATTTCTCTCCATTGACTATAAAGAAATCCTGGAGTGACTAGCTCTGAGGTTAATGCCTACATTATGGATGTCTAAGTTCGGTAAAATGAATCCCACCCTAGCTGTCATCTTCAACACTCATTGCAACATGTCATTTCTTTTCCTTTTTTTAAACTAAAAATCCAAAGCAGAAAAATATTTTAAGATAAAATGAAAAATAATTCAACTTGACACTCCCCATAAAAAAATCAATTTTTACATTGAATTTTATATTTCCCTTCAGAAAGGTTTCAGTTTTGGCAAAACTATTATTATTATTGTTATTGTTAATATTAATATTTAATTTTCATGTATTTATTTTTTTATGAAGTAAACTTTATACAAGAAAAAATGCAACTTGATTCTCCCTGGCACATGAAAAGCAGAGTAAGTGTTCTACCCCACTTGTCCACTCTGTCCTTGGGTGCTGGTGCTAACACAGCTTCACTAGGGCCAATTTGTGTTAGGAGTGGTGTTCATTTCTTGATCAAGTCATTAGGAGCTAGGCTAAGAACTGCCAATCCATTTCACATGGATTTGGTTTTATTGTCAGACAGCAATAACTTACGGTCACTATCGATCTGGGCTGGATTTGCACTAGTGACCTAGGAAAGAAAAAATAAATTTATTACCAGTTCCTTAAGCTATCTAGTTCAGCAAAATAGCTTGTATCGAAATGTATCATTTATTTCCTTACACCTGCCTGGCAGGAGTGTAACTATAACAAACCACCTCAAACAGCAGTAGAATGTAGTAATATAGAGCAATTTAAGCATAATGGAGCTCAGAGCTTTCTAGTACTGTGAGACAACAGGTTTTGGAGAGCAAGATATAAGGTGAGGAACAATTGCTTGTCTTTTGCCCAGCCAGCAGTCACTGTCTATAAACATTCCACCTATTCACATTTGCTGCATCAGGGGGGATTTTCAGAGCACTTTGAAACCTGCATTAAAACTGTCTTAGATTTAGGCTTTGAAAAGGCCTTGGGTAATTTTATTCTGCCTGCTGTGACTTTCTTTTCCAAGTCCTAAAACTGCATGGCTGATAGGTGGGTAATTTCTGAATTTCAACATGCATCCTTCATCTTGGTCAGTAATAAACCTGAAAAGAGTGTCCTGGTGTGGGGAGCAATTGTAACTCTATGCATTAGTCTATGTGATTTTAGATTTGTCCATTGAACACCTTTGCCATTTGTCTTTCCTACATCAGATCAAATGAGTTGAAAGAAATCAATATCTTTTTGTAGCCTCTGAATATTTTTCCCAGTAGAGAACTTCCCTAAAAAGTAGTTAAGTTGAATAGCACAGAAGTCAAGATTTGTTGTCACTAATGTCAATAGCAAATTCTCCTTTGGATCATTCACTTTTTGTCACTTCATTTAACATCAGTCCATGTGGTTTTGGAAGTCTTTTCTTTTCTTTTCTTTTCTTTTCTTTTCTTTTCTTTTCTTTTCTTTTCTTTTCTTTTCTTTTCTTTTCTTTTCTTTTCTTTTCTTTTCTTTTCTTTTCTTTTCTTTTCTTTTCTTTTCTTTTTCCCTTCCCTTCCCTTCCCTTCCCTTCCCTTCCCTTCCCTTCCCTTCCCTTCCCTTCCCTTCCCTTCCCTTCCCTTCCCTTCCCTTCCCTTCCCTTCCCTTCCCTTCCCTTCCCTTCCCTTCCCTTCCCTTCCCTTCCCTTCCCTTCCCTTCCCTTCCCTTCCCTTCCCTTCCCTTCCCTTCCCTTCCCTTCCCTTCCCTTCCCTTCCCTTCCCTTCCCTTCCCTTCCCTTCCCTTCCCTTCCCTTCCCTTCCTTCCCTTCCCTTCCCTTCCCTTCCCTTCCCTTCCCTTCCCTTCCCTCCCCTTCCCTTCCCTTCCTTCCTCCCCTCCCCTTCCCTTCCCTTCCCTTCCCTTCCCTTCCCTTCCCTTCCTCTTCTCTTCTCTTCTCTTCTCTTCTCTTCTCTTCTCTTCTCTTCTCTTCTCTTCTCTTCTCTTCTCTTCTCTTCTCTTTCTCTTCTACTTCTCTTCTCTTCTCTTCTCTTCTCTTCTCTTCTCTTCTCTTCTCTTCTCTTCTCTTCTCTTCTCTTCTCTTCTCTTCTCTTCTCTTCTCTTCTCTTCTCTTCTCTTCTCTTCTCTTCTCTTCTCTTCTCTTCTCTTCTCTTCTCTTCTCTTCTCTTCTTCTTCTTCTTCTTCTTCTTCTTCTTCTTCTTCTTCTTCTTCTTCTTCTTCTTCTTCTCTTCACCTCTGTTCATATGGCTTTTGTTCTTGTTGCTTGCTTGGTTGGTTGGTTTGGTTTGGTTCTCAATCTTTTGTCTCTGATTTAAATTTTGCTTGCAGTCTTTTATGATTGAATTATAATTCCAAACTGAGCATAGTTTTGGTCAATTCTGTATTTTGATTTAGAAGGTTTCAATCTCAAATCCAGTGAACAACTGAAATAAGTAACTCAAGCTATCTTCAATACAACAAAAGTATATCCATCCCCTTTGGAACCTCTAAATGAATGAAACTTGCCAGGAGGTGCAATGCACTCACCAGGCTGTTTAGTCTGAGGAAGTCAATTCAACCTTCAGTATTGGAAAAAGGTACTTAAGGTTGCCTAGCAAACATAATTTAATTTCAGAGACTTCTGAGCCATTTCTGTTCTATATATTTCAATTTCTTCAGAAAAGCTGACACTAGCAAGCCAGAATATTCTCTGATGGCCACATTTTGTCTGGACGGTAAAAGAAACTTTGTATATTTCTTCCTGACTTTTGAATGCCCTATTGCAGTTGCCTCAGGTTGTCTGATGTCCTAAGTTCAGAAATCCTTCAGTTCTTTGAAAACTGAAGGCACATACTTGAGGACTGAAAAGTTGGCTTTACATTTTCTTGTCTAGGGCATTTGCTATGTAGCTCAAAGTGGACAGAAGAGTGCGATATGAAAGGCTTCAGAACGTAACTTTTTCTGTGAGGAGGCAGTTGGGCAGGCTTGCAGTATAATATAGCTTATAAATAAGATTCTTTAATAATCAAATGGAGTTCTGGCGTCTTACGCTACCAGCTGTGGCTTCCTGGTCTTAAGTCATATTTGTGGTTCTTTGAAATCCTATTCTTTTTTCCTAAGAGTTTTCTTGACATTTGGACACCAGAACATCAGTGTTTTGAAATCAATTTTACCTGTATCAAATCCAAAGATGATATTATCTTTTCATCCTTCTGTAGTTTCTACTACTTCTAAATCAAAGATATATATATATATATATATATATATTTTTTTTTTTCCTGTGACATCATATTAAAAATAGTTCTTCTTGAATTGCTTGTTTGACCTCTAAGTTTTCTTCAGTTACTACTTTAGGAGGTAACGCATCCATTCTATCAGAGAAAAAAAAGGCTCCTAGAGCTCCAGGGAAAAAAAGCTCCTAGACACATTTTATCCACTGCTGTTTATCAGGGATTTATTGAACTGCACTGTTTCTTCTTTTTTTTTTTTTTTTTTTTTTTTTTTTATTTCCCAGTCCTTAATATGTGTTTCATCTAAGAAATTAAATTAAATAAAATACTCATTTATGGATTGATTTAGGTCACAAGTATGTTATATTGTGTAAGCCAAAAAAAAAAAAAAAAGGTACAGTGAAATTAACTCATATGCTGATAATTACTCGCATTACATTTTGGGAGCTGCCAATATTATTAAGATGCCCACTGATGTTTGCTTAGTTTCTTAACCAAAATTCGGAATTCTTATACTTGCAGTACTTAAGGGGGGGGGTGGGGGGCGGGTAGAGAGAAGCTGGCAAGGGACCCTTTATCAGAGAGTGGAGTGATAAGACAAAGGGTAGTGTCTTTAAACTGGAAAAGGGTAGATTTAGACTGTTTTTTGTTTTTTTTTGAAATAAATTCTTTACTATGAGGATGCTGAGTCACAGGCACAGGTTGCCCAGAGAAGCTGTGGATGCCCTAACCCTAGAAGTGTTCAAAGCCAGGTTGGATGGGGCTTTGAGCAACCTGGTTGTACCTGGAAAAAGGCTCACAAAAACAACAACAAAACACTGTATATTGGTTCCATCTCATGTAAGCACAGTATCCAAATCAGAGCAGCTATCTGTTTATCTGTTAATCTTTATGAGGAATAGCTTGGTCCTGGGTGACTGGGGATGGCTATATGAACTCCTTTCAGGAAGCTCTGCATACTGTTAATGTTATTAACAGTACCTTGTCCTCTATTATGAGAAAACCTCATGAGTCCTCAAAATTTTTAGCAAGAGTTGTTAGGCCAAACAAACCCTGGTGAACTTAGCAGAAGAACATAACATTTCAGTTACTCTTTCTGTGGCTGCTGATGATCATGGATATTGTGATCTTTCCCTTGTTTATTTCCTGATGTTTATGTTTTTCAACACCTGAGTTCTGCCAGTTAGGATGGTCTTCAGAGAAGATAACATTGCAGAAATACAGCTCCTTTTGTTGACAGCCAAATTATCTTTTTCTTTCTTTTTTTTTCTGAGAAAGGTTATCTGTTCTACTTATTTCCTTATTTAATTTATTTTACTATTTTATTTATTTACTTCTGACTCTGAGCTGTTCTTGAAATTAGACTTATTGCAATAACAAAATGTGCAGACTGTCTGCTGACTGTGTCAGATCAAGCTTTATAATATTTTATGTATATTGAAGGAGCATACTCACTACCAGTAATAAGTATGCACTGCCCTTGGGCGCAGTTCCTGATATGTATTACAAATCTCGGAAATGTGGTCATTACTTTGTCTTAGCTGCAAAATTACTTTTATTGAATTGCAGTTAAGGAATCCTGTTATTTTAAGAGTTTTTCTTATTCCTTCCCCTCGTTTTTCTCCTCTATTTGTGGGAATGTAATAATTGCATTTGATCACTGCAATGCTCTGTGGCTGCATTTTCAGTCCAGGTTCACTATGTGTTTGACACCATGCAATTTGTGAAAATGAAGAGTAGTACTTGCCCAGCCGTGTTTTATGAATTTTGCCAGTGTTTGGGTTAATATATCATTCATGAAATAACGTGTCTTTTTTTTTTTTTTTTTAATTTATAACTTTTCATTATTTAATGTGAATGAACCATTTGTAGCCCACAGGTGATTTACAGTGCATTTGCTATGACTGTTTTCTGAATCACACATTATTTGATTGATTACACAATCTATCACTGCAGTATTGTTTATAATCCATTATTAGCTGTTCCTTTGGGTTCAAACTGAAACTTCCCAGTTTAAGGCTAGACGGTCTCACAATAAGAAATAGTAACTTAAGTACTTTACAAAGTTGTGCTGCATTCATGACAGAAATGTCACAAGCACGTGGAATCTGAATACTGCTATTTCATCTGGTCATGAGTAGAATAATCAAGTGTGACTTAAAGGGGAAAACAAAACATAACAGCAATGACCCTTAGGCAAGAGGTTATGGTAATCTTTTCAAAACTCTTCCTGACACTGAAATTTGCTCCAAGGAGAAGATAGTTGTTTACAGTATATGAGAAACAAAGTAGTTATATAAAGGTCTGGGTATATCTCACTATGTAGAAGATAAAGCCACACTTATTTCTCATGCACTGAGATTTGAGTTGTGTAAAAGTCTATAAATATATTGTAAGTATAAATTTGTTTCATAAAAAGAGACACTGATGAAAGACTTCACTTGAAAATAAATCCTTTCAGAATGGCAAATTCTATTTTGAGAACTTTCTGGCATTGTATTTTGGGTATGGCATCTTATTTGAATAATTATTCTGGCTTATTGCTCCATTTATTATACAGCTGTTTTGAATGGGATATTTAAAAAGATCGATTCCCATAATAAAACAGAGTTGGAATACTGAGATTGTACTCAGTATGTTTTTCCAAACCAGGAATTTGTTTCTAAATTTGACCCAATGGAACTATAGGCTTATTATGATACAAATAATTCATCTTTCAATAGGCAAACTGTTTTTGATTTTCTTCTATGTCAAACAAAATGCATAAAGTGGAAAAAATGTAAAACAATCTGATTTTCTAACAAAAAATCTGTATGTTAAAATATAAAAGGTTGAACTTAAAATCAAAGTGGAAAGAGTTTAAAGGAATATTGAGAGGACAAATCCTTCATGCTCTTGTTCTGGCAACATTAACTGTAATTACACCATTTCTGAGACAAGTTTGGCCTTACTGTTCTTAAAATTATCTCATGATGAAGATTCCATACCCACATCTCTGATTTATGCGTTCTACTATTAAAATACTTTTCTTAATATCTTAACTAATGATTCACTGGTATTGTGCTTTAAACCCAATGATTCTTGTCTTAATCTCATGGATATGGAAGCTAATACCCTGTATCTTCAGAGCATCATCTTGCGTATTTCTGTTTCCATATTTCCTCTCACTTTTCCCTTTTCTAGACAATCTTTCCTCTCAATCTTTCTCTATAGGTTTTTCTAGACCCCTGAAATTTTCTAGACCCCAGAAAATTCCTGCTGATTTTCTCAGTCACTTTCCAACTGGACTACATTATTTGTAACAGGTTGCGTATAACAATAATCCTAAAATTGTAAATTAAGAGCTTATCAGAGCCAAGGTTACATGAAAGTGCCTGAGAGTTGACTTTGATTGAAATAGTTTTTTATGCAAAACAGTTATCTCTTTCCAAAACTTTGGTTTTGGTCAAAGAATGTTCTCTTGACTATTCTTCCATTTTCAGAATTAGACTATATTTTGTACACAGAAATTTATACTTTGTTCTGTCTTCTAGATGTAATCAATTTGCTATGAAGCTACTTTAAAGATAGACTTCACACATTTTTTGTTTAGCAACTTCTATTGCAAACTGTTTTAATTGACATTAATGTGTCTCTTTCTTAATGGAGCACAAGGGAGCAGCTTCTAATAATATATCAAAGTTTTTTGTTTGTTTGTTTTTAGTAGTAAAATAATAAATAGTTATTTTCTGTATCTATAGCACTATTGAATTCATGGGTCTTCAAGGAGTTATCTAGATTATAAAATCACTGTTGCCTGAACCAAATCCCAAATAAATCAAAAAATACATTTTGGGTGAGTTAATAACAGGGCTTTGATAATGTATGCCAAATTTAGACTAGCATGACACTAGTAACATCCTGGGAGTTTTTCAGTGGTGTGAAATGAACCTGAGCCTCTGTGAATTTTAGGAACATCTCACCTGCTGTCCCATAGCACCCCAGCAGTGAAAGATGCTCATGTCAGTCAGCATAACGCTCAGAGCCTATGTGTAATTTAGCCTCCAAGTGGGCTGGTGTTGGATTGGAGGGAGAAATTTGTCTTTTTTAATGAGGTGAAAAAAGGAATATAGAAAATTATTTTCACAGAAAATCAATCATACAACTTCTTCCCATTTTCTTCTGCATTTGAAATCTTCCTCTCTAGTTCTCTGTTGGCATATCATTTTTTCTTCTTCTTCTTCTTATTTTTTTTTTTTTCTTTTCCTCTTTGTCACTTTGACTTTCAAGCAGTCCAGGGTCATAGCCTTGAAATGAAAAGAATAAAAAGAACTCAGTTTAGGTCCTCTTCCCATTATAAACTGTACCCAGTCCTTTTAATGAGGCATAAACAGTAAATGTAGACTGTAGCAGAGGGTTGCTCTGCTGCTTGTACTTTGACCTTTTTTTTTTTTTTTTTTTTTTTTTTTTTTTTTTTTTAATTTGTATCCATGCGGCTATGAATTTCAATTTTTTTGCACCATTCCCAAGTGTTTATGTGTCCTTGGGTCCTTGCTGGCTATTAAGAGCTAGAAGGGAGCACAAGAGTCAGCCAGTTAAATGCTTAGTACTTCAGTTAAACAGCATTAGTATTGTACTCAGTAGAATAGATTTCTTGGAGTGAGCCATACTACAGACACTTGATGTAGGTCACACTTGCCCAGGTTACAGTATAAAAGCTCATGGGCTCTTCAATTGCAGGAGGAAAAGAGAGAGTTCCTGGGAGCATTGTTAATAATACCTGATGAGAATTAGAGCATAAATGGTGTAGTGTGCACAGTTCACATGGCATGCCCTGTTGTGTCCTACTGCTCACCAGAAACAGACTGCTCTTGGTCAGCTCTGTTCTTTGCTGCATTGCATTTCCCACAGGTTGTTCCCATATCAGGTTTCCTATTACAAATAAGTTGAAATGATATTATTATTTTTTTTGTTTTGTTGATGTTTCAGCTTGCTGAAAGGGGCTCATTCCTCAAGCACATGGTGAGATACAAATGAAATGACGGTTTATCATGACCTTGTCAGATTAGACTCCATATCTTCATTAGAAATACGCAAGATGTATTTCTCCACTCTAACATATTACTGCTTTCTAGGGTTAGTTTCATGGACTTTAGTGTGTTTTCCTGGGCTGTGATGTTCAATAAGTTATAGTCAGGTTTGCCATCTGTGCCTTTCCTTCAGCTCTGGCAGCAGGAGATATTATAGCAAGGCATTATGGCTCCAATTCCACAGAATTAAGTAAAATTCTAACATGAAATTGAAGGCAACACTCCAGGAAATAAGCACGCTCTATGGCTTTCCATGAGGGTGATTCACTCCTATCGACTTGTGGGGTAAGTGGGGAACTAGTTACTATGATCCAAGTATCTCCAAGAATCTCTTAGTCAAAGAGAAAATCCTCTATCTCCATTTGAAGGAAACAGAAAAAACTAGTAGCATGTTTTCACATCCAGATGAAACAGTTGAGTCCTTTGATAACACATCAACACTTAGATAGCGTTGTGGTTATGATGACTGCACAGTGAATGTTACAGGCCTAATGGTTTAACTCAGATTCTCAGAAGTCCTAATCCAAATGTCCATTTCCTCTTTGTGGTAGTAGTAAACAGGAGAATTCACACAGGGCTGGATTGTTAATCACTTTATAATAACCTCTACATTCCTTTCCTCATGTAAAAGCTCTTGAAATGGGTGTAAACATAATTTAAGACAATTTTATTGTCTATATTTGCTCCCAAAAGGGTATTAAAGAATTTTAGCCTTCATGAATCATTGCAATCAGAACTACTGATCTGAATGTGAGTAGGTCTGAGGTTCAGTTTCAAGCAAGTCCATTTTTTTTTTCCTAATTTTTCCTATTTTCCTGTAAGCTTTCTAAGAAGGATTTTTTTTCAAGGAACATTACTGTTCTTTGTTTCCAGACAGACCAAAATTGTTGTTCTCAATCAGTGTTTCTATATCTTTTTCCTACAAAAAGACAGAGTCAGAATACCATGATAAATAACAGAGGAGAGAACATCCTCTGGGCAAAAAAAAAACCCTACCTCAAATGAAATAGCCTCTGAGGAATATCATTCTGAAACAGCTGGGAAGCTGACTACATTATCTAAAGCTTTTTGCCCCCTTCCCTGGTTTGCAAGAAGAGAAAGAGAGCAACTAAATTTTGGTCTTTTTTTTTTTTTTCTTTTTTTTTTCTTTTTTTTTTTTTTTCCTTTTAACCTTAAAAAACAGCTTATCTGGAATGTTAAACCCAGTTTCATTTGTGGTTATTTTATCTTCTCCAGATGGATTCATCTAACACATACTGACAGCCTGTAATTTTATGCAGCCAGTGATGGGTAATAAGCTTTAGGTGTTTGTTGCATGAAATAGGATATTTGTCAGAACCAAAGGGTCCTAGCTGCAGGCAACAATGTTGTGAAGGACAGGACAGTCATCTCTAAAAAAATGTGTTCCAGAATAATAAAATGGAGGTTTAACAAGAGTGAAAAAAAAACAGCATAATTTTTCTGATTTGTTACAAAATTATGGTTCTATGTACGTTCCAGGTATGCACTAAGACATGTAGCTTGAGAATGAGAAGCACAAATTTTTGTCCATGGACAGATCAACATTCAGTAGACTTCTGCTAGTTTTGGACCACTCTTGCCACCCAGTGCCTCAAGAGTTTTCCTGAGTAGCACTTTCCTGGATATGCAAAAAAATTAGCAGTCACCACTAAATGAAAATGTTAAGAAGCTGGGCTAAAAGGCAGCATTTAATATTGGCCAGAAGCTGCAAATAAAGATTCTGGATTTAACCCATGCTTTACCATGATGACAGCTTACACATGACTAAGACCTGCAAGAAATTTAGTTCCTTGGAAATACGACTACAAGTTATCTTGGCTTTCAGCCAAGGTGTCATGGTGTCACAGTAATTTGTTAAACTTATTTACTCTCCTTTTTTATTTTATATGTTATTTTATTTTATATTATTGTATTTTTTTTTTTTTTATTTTCATGGTGCTTATCCTCAGCTAACATGTGGGTGGCAAGAATACTTTGTTCAATACTTCTCTTTCCCTGGTGGTAACTAGGCTCCTTTTGTCTGCCAATATTATATCTGTTCCTTTTGCTTGCATTCAACCTTCACAAAAACTGTTCATTTCATTCCAGCCCAGGCACTCAGATATCTCCCCTTGATAAAGTTGTGGAAGAGATACAAATTTATGAATATGTTGTAATTCTTGGGGAGAATCACAGGAGAACCTCTGTAGGTCAAGCTAGAAACAGGAAAGCTGATCCCAAACTGCCAGATGCCTTTGGGGTACTCACTGAGGGGCCATTCCTTCCTCCAGTGGAGTTAGCAGGGAATGGAATAGCCTGACATAATGAGAGTAAGATGAATCCTGTGATATTCTCCCATTCCCCTTATGCTGAATAGTGTCAGTCTATATCAATCAGCTTGAATCATACCAGCAATCAAGAGGGTAGCTGCATTTTTCTGCATTACATTGCCTTGAGCTAAGAAGTAGTGTGGACAAATTAGATCATCACTGGTAGATATGTAAATTCTTCTCTTCTCCAAATAGCTTTATGGCTGACAACTCATCAGCTGTCTGACAACACGGGTGTATCATTAGGCAGTGGGATTATCTGACAGTGAGATTAATCGTACCATTTAATTGATTGCTACAGACTGCTGCTTCACACAGGATTCTGTTCAATGGATTTGCCCAAATGACACCTTCCCATTAGACCTTGGACAAATAAGGAAGTGAGGCCAGGTAATCATTAAAGAAGAAAACACAAAGGATCACATTAATGATAAAAAGCACCAGTAGTCTTATGGTTATTAAAACCATAAGACTACTGGTGCTTTTATGGTCAAGGAGAAAGAACAAAGTTAGAGAGAGATAGTTTTTAGGAGGCAAGGTTAATTTCTTCTCTGGTCCCAAAGAAGATTTTATTTCTTGATACATAGTATTATTCACTAGCTAATAAAACAAATCTTGGCTGCTAACACCTGCCATGCCATGTGGTAGGTACATATGCTGCTTCTCACTTGGGCAGCATCAGATATCTGTTCTTGTGGTGCTTGTACTATAGTTATTTTAGACAGGGATAAATACACACACATAGAGGAAAAAGACATGTATATGTATAGACTTTGTATATATTTTTCAAAGAGTTGATAAAATTTCTGAATCTACAAGGTGTGGGAACTGTATTAGGCTACTGATGTGTTTTTTTCTCCTGTGGTGTTGTTTATGAAAGGTCACAGAATCACAAAATCACAGAATTGCAGGGGTTGGAAAGGACATCAAAAGATCATCGGGTCCAAGCCCCCTGCCAAAACAGGTTCCTTAGAGCAGGTTGCCCAGGTAGGTGTCCAGACAGGCCTTGAATCTCTCCAAAGATGAATCCACAACCTCCCAGGGCAGCCTGTTCCAGTGCTCTATCACCCTCTCCGTGAAGAAGTTCTTTTGCATGTTGGTGAGGAACTTCCTGTGATCCATTTTGTGGCCATTACCCCTTGTCCTGTCTTCACAAACCACTGAAAAGAGGTTAGCCAAATCCCTCCGTTTCCCACACTTAAGGTATTTTTAAGCATTAATAAGATCCCCTTTCAGTCTTTTCTCCAGGCTGAACAGACCCAGGTCCCTCAGCCTTTCTTCACAGGGGAGATGTTTCAGGCCCCGTATCATCTTTGTGGCCCTCTGCTGGACACTTTCCAGGAGATCCCTGTCAGTTTTGTACTGGGAGGTCCTTTGCTGAAAGATAGCTTTGACTTATCAGAACACACAATCGTATACTTTAAACTGTTTAACTGCTCTGCTGAATGGCAATCCAGCTTTGGAAAGGAGTTGGGGAGAACTGTAAATATTGTTGACTGTACTATCCTGCAGCTCTGACTGTATTAATTCAAGTTACTTTCATAGCTCTTATCCCATTTGAAATTCCAACTCAGTAATTAATTAGAAGAAATATATATCACATACTTCTTGCCACAGCTGAGCAGAGATGCTTTTTTTACAAAGCTAGCCAGATGGTTGCTCATTTGAGACAATTACTAACTCTATGTTTGAAGCCAGCATTCTGAATGTGTCTCAAAGTGTCTCACCTAATTCATGTAGGAAAACAAACAAACAAACAAAAAGTCCCCAGGCATTTCTAAAAACTTTGGGCATCCCAAGTCTGTGGTTAAAGAAACAATGGGTTATCTTGAAAGATTAAGTCATGGGCCCAAACTTCAGAAGAAAGCTGATGATGGATATCACAGATGTAGATACTGAGACTCACATCTCTCTTCTGAGAACTAACCCAACCAGGATTACATATAAGCATTTACAAACTCAGTCACAGCCTCTGTTTTCTTGCATGGTTTCATGTGCTAGATGGATTTACTGTGTTAGCAGTAGAAGTGGCGGTGCCAACTAATAAGGGACTAATGGCTTAAAACATTCACTAGCTGATGAACTCTTCAGCAGTTATCTTCTACTGGGCTTCTTCCCCCTCCTTGAAATTCTAATGCACTAGTTGCATCTGTGATAAAGAAGGTAAAGTTTGCCTTACAGGCTGTAAATGAAGGTTTTTAAAGAATTGCAAGAACAAAACATTAAGAATTGCTTGAGTAGGGAAGTATTTGTGAAATGCTCTGGTGTCTAGGCATTGAACTGTGACCTGACAGGAGTCTCTGCTTGTCATTTGAGACATGGATACTGGGGTGTTAGAATGCTTTGCAGATGCATTTTCTTCTTCTGAATTAAGGCCAAATATAGTAAGCAGTTTTACTTGGAGTTACAACATCTTAGATTACACAGGATTGGATTGGCTACCTCCCTTCATTCTGCATTAGATGAGCTGTGAAGATAATGATTTACAAGTTAAAATATGTTCTCATAATAGATTTTCAACAATTGAGCAAAAAGGGCTAATAAAGCCACACAAGATGTTACTTGGTACATGAGGAGCAATATGCTTTATAATTAGTTACATTTACATGTATTCAGTGGCCATTGCACAACTAATTTTTTATCCCTATCTCCAGAAATCATTCTCAAATAACTATTTATGCATACACAACTCTGATGGGAATGCAATAATGTGTTGCTAATGCTGAAGAACCTAATAAATTACTCCATCCCCTGAAAGTCATCAATGCAGATAAGGAAATTGGAAAGGCTGATAGGTCCCTGTGATTATTTTCTTCTTTGTAATTAAATCTCCAGCCTACTCAGAGATACAAGGAAATAAAGGATTTTATAAGACAGGATTTTAATTCTTGACAACTATTTCCTAAACCAGTTCAATGCAGTCAGTAAAAAGAAATGTTGATGAAACCAAAGACTTTTTGTCCAATGCAGTGCTCAAAATTCTGCAAACTCCCACTTGTTTGACCCATGAACAGATAAAAAAAAAAAAAAGTTATCTTTTTCCCTTACACACATGTACCTGTCTCTTCTCTGTTCTACAGCTTTCCTCCTTCAGAATCTGCCTGCATGGAAAAGTACTTGCACAGTCCAGAGTTCCTTGGTTATGTTTGCTATTCAGACCCCAGAAGGCATGGATGAATTTCTAAATCCTGCTGAAGTCATTGGAGATACCTTACATGGCACAAGATTAGCTTTTTGGCGACAGATATTGTCATTCATTGTATGTTTTACAGTCTAAAGCACAAAAAGACTCTCTTCTCAATCAACACTTAAGCATTACTGTAGGAAAAAAAAAAAAAAAAAAAAAAAAAGAATAAAAAAAAAAAGAAAAAAGAAAAAAAAAAATTTTAAATAAACCAGAACAAGTTACTTTTATTCATTTATTTATTCATTTATTTTCTTGCCATGGCAGTGACTCAAAACTTCCATTATTTGCATATCATAAGAAGTCTTTTTTCTGAAGCTGGGAAAACTGCCATTAACATTGATTTCCTGGGATTAGTCTTTACTGGAGAATAAGCCTTTTGAGTTACCTCTCACAGGACTGTTTGAGTGGCGAGAGACAATACGGTCTGTTCTTGTAAAAACAGAACCCAGGGAAATCCAGATAGTGTGCAACACTTCAGAATGCAGCCTTCTCTCAAGATATTTTAAGTAATATTTTGTGCATGTCTAAAAATATTATTGAGTTCAGTAGTCCATGCACTCTGAAGAAAAGTACATTCGCAAAAATTGCCATCATAGTGTAAATGGAGAAAATTATCCAAAAGAAAAAAGAGATGTCTGAAAACTCAGGAGTCTCCCAATTTGTATAAAAAAATGTCAGAGGGAAGAGGACACTGGACAAATATATATATATATATATATATATATATATATATATATATATATACACATGAAGACAAAGAGAGGTTAGGCAATTAAAAGGAGAATTGCAATTAGAAACTGAGAGGAAGCTGAACTCAAAATGCTGAATGATCTCAAGTGGTGAGGAGTTGATTATCTTCAGCCCAGCACCCTGAAAGAATCAGCAAATGAAATCTTAATTTATTTGTGAAGGATTTTAAATCTCCATTTCAAGATGGCAAGAGCATAGAACTGGAAAGAAGAAACTTCCATGCTTTTAAGTAGAAAGAGAAATACTTTGGAAAGCAAGAAATCCATGGGTAAGACCTTGGAAGCATGTTAAGAATTCAGAAAGAAAGAATTATTGAAGAGATTGACAAACAGAACGAGAAAGAAATGAGTGCTTATTAAATATTGCTAGGCTAATCTGATTTCTTTTTGTGATTTTTTTTTTTTCTATAGAAATGAAACACATCTGATCTTATTTAGCCAGACTTAGTAAGTGTTGTGGTTTAACCTGGCAGGCAGCTAAGCACCACAAATCCATTCACTCATTCTCTCTTCCCCCCCCCCCCCCCCCGCCCAACTGGAATGGGGAAGATAAGAAATGAATAAACAAATAAGAAGTTAAAACTCATTGGTTGAAGTAAATGCACTTTAATCGAACGGAAAATGAAATAATAATAATGATGATAATAATAATAAATTTTCTATATATATGTATATACACAAATATATATATATATAATGAGAAATAGCAGCCCCCAAAGCCAACTCCCCCAGTTTCATTGTTGAGCACAATGTCACCAGGTATGGGATAGACCTTTGGCTAGTTTGAGTCAGATGTCTTAGTTCTGTCCACTCCCAACTCTTTGTGCACCTCCAGCCTCCTCTTTGGCAAGGCACCACAACAAGCTGAAAAGTCCTTTGCTCTGCAAGCACTGCTTAGCCACAACCAAAACATCAGTGTGTTATCAACTTTATTTTCACCCTGAATCAAAAACACAGCAAAATATCAGCTGCTAGGAAGAAAATTAACTCTATCCCAGCCAAAACCAGGACAGTAATTTCAATTATGATGCTATGTGCATTACTAGTTTGTTGTAGGTAGATTACTATCATGTATAGTAATAGGAAATGGTCAAAATAAGCTACTCTTTAAGTAAATATATATTGGATGTGGAAAACTTTCAATCATGATAGTAATAATGTCATACACCTCAGGTCTGTGAGGAATGTTTTAGCAATTCGTGTCAATAGAGAGCTTGAAGGGAAATGTAGTTGTAGGTTTTTACTTAAGTCTCTGATATCTGGGGGGTTTCAGAATAACTGCTAACTATTATGACTATTGCATGGTACACTATGCAAGTCTCTGATATCTGGCCAGGAGATTAAGGAGAAGGGGAAAGCTGAAGGACAGCTAAAAGACAAAGCTTGCAGGGTATGCTGTGCAAGCCTCTGACATACAGCCAAGATGGACAAAGGAGAAGGACAAGAAAAAATACCTGAGAGGAAGAGTATGAGCCTTCAGCATGAGAGACCCCCAGAGACCCCCAGAGGGACCCCCAGAGACTGATACGCATGCTCCAGTAGGAGGGTTTGGATTCTGGAAACTAATTATAATAATCCTGTGTTTTTTTTTTTTTTTTTTTTTTAAGAAGTAGTAATAAATATGTATTTATTGTCTAGGAGCATAAAAATCAGCATCTTGATGTAATGGGTGTGCGTCTAGGTGGAGCGGAGACTCCCAGCACACCCAGTGCTGTTTGCTTACCTTTATTCCTTCAATAAATTGTAAACTTTAATTATAATCCTATTTTGAGACTTAGCCATATATAACAGGTCAAATAACAAAAATTTCTACAATGCCCTGGGATCTCACTGGCCAGAGCTGAAAGAGAAGGAAAACAACCTGATATATATATATCAGTACCGATATATCTATCAGTACCAAAATCTATTGGTGATTTAGCCACTGGTATGGTGCCATTATTAAAAAGTGAAATGTTTTCCTTATAATATTAGAAATGATATGGGGGTGTTAATAGCAAAGTTTTGTTGAGGTGTTATTTGGAATACTGTGAGTGAGTCTCACCAACTGTGAGAAAGATGACTTCAGACTGGAACAAAGGAAAAGAAAGACTGGTAAAATGATTAAGAAAATAGGTATCCAGTTGTGAAAGAAAAGAACATAGGCTGTTGAGCCTAGCAAAACACAAGCTGAAGAGTCAGATGATTACCACCTAGGAATAAAACAGGAGGATAAACAATAGTAAAGGAAGAGAGCTACTTCAACTACAGGACAGTTTTGACAAAAGTATAAAATTGATATTCATTTCTCACAGGTAAATATGCATGTATATTGGATGTGGAAAACTTTCAATCATGCCAGCAATAATGTTCTTCAACACTGAAATCTCTGGAAATCCACAGTTAAGAAAGATTAAATCAACCTGAATGAGGTGCAAAAAAGTTATTAGATGAATAGCAAAATGATGACTTTATTGCCCCAGAGACTTAGAAGAAAACTTGCATTTTCAAGTCTTACAAAATGAAGACAGAGAAGGTATATTACTATTCTCTATAAATATGGCCAGGGAATAAACATCAAAGAAGAAGGGACATTTTAAGCTAA
This sequence comes from Aythya fuligula, assembly GCF_009819795.1. Lineage (NCBI taxonomy): Eukaryota > Metazoa > Chordata > Aves > Anseriformes > Anatidae > Aythya > Aythya fuligula. The sequence continues at coordinate 35,087,611 of NC_045561.1, forward strand.
AGGAAAACATTAGTATAAGAATAAATGGATATGAACTGGCTATGAATAAAGTTAATCTACAGATAAGAAAAGTAGCAATAATAAGAACAGTGAAATGAGTGAAATTATCAGTGAAGTTTAGTGAAATTTTTGGGGACCACATAAAAATGACTGTTGTTTGTTGGTTATAGGAGGTTATTACCTCCAATAGCAGTGAGTCAGTGACCTAGGTGACCTAAATGGACAACTCAGATAAATCATTTCTTAGGGCGCTCAACCACAATGGCCAATGAGAAGAAATATGGATTAATTTGATGTTCTTCTATATGAACATTTTATTATTATTATTATTTTCACTTGTTCCAAGTTCCTATGTTCATTTCTATTCCATATTCCACAGCTGACAAGAATCAGAAGAATCTGCACATGAAGTCAGAGGAAAGACAATGATTTTAGACATGTCAGGTATGTAGGTCTTAAACAAACTGAATAATGCCAGCATATCTACTGGAAACTACATTGGAGGTCAAAAGCAAATTTTCTTTCTTTACTTATCTCACACCAGAGAAGGCAATACATTTCACATCACATCTACTTCTTTCTCTGCATAATCGACTTTGGTAAAAAGAGAAAAAAAAATTATTAGAGCAGAGGTGGAATGGAGAATGAAAGCAGAATCCAATTTATATTTTACATCTGCTCTTCCAATGTCTTATGGCACAGTATGCTGCAACAGAGCTAATGGATTCTTAGTTTTTGATGCTAGCGTAATAGCCATAGTATGACTATGAACCTTGAAACATTCTTTTTCATTGTTGAAATATGTGCATGGCAAAAGCTTTTCATATCTTGTTTTTAATCCGTCACTGGGTTCAATGTTGAGATTGGATGAGTGCACAGGAGAAGGGTGTTTCCATTTATTTATTCAATCTCTCTGGAAATATTCCTAAACTTGTCTTTCTCTGAGAACTTTGTGAGTCAATTCAAACTATAAACACACAAAGAATTTCTTCTGGTGGTTGGACATTTTTCTCCACCTTTGTGAAAGCCAGAACAAGTTACAAATAACTGTGAAGGGAAAGAAACAAAGAGTTTACATACTTTAAAAAGTAATGGTTTGATGCCATGTTGAGTTTTCAGATATAAGATCATGTAGGTCTCATTCTTGACACTGATTCATTTTCTACAAGCACCATAGATATGATGATAAAATTCTCTTTCATTTGCTTCCAATTGCTATATCTTATTTACCTTATGGAGCAAGAGAGTTGGGCTACTTCATGAAAACGCTAGGCCCACAGCTCTGTTATTATCAGCTGTTAGATGTGTAGAAAGAGACTTGAGAAGACAATCAAATGGTGTCAGTGGTGGGATGATTCACTGGGAACCAGTGTTTTTTAAAGGTCAGGCGGCAGCCTGATTTATTTCCCTTTTCTTGAGTGATAGGTCAGAGTGAATAAGCAGAATAGAAAACCATTGCTGTAATTGCTGTGCAGGAAAGCAATTGTTCATTGGGGCTATTCTTGGGGCACATTTCTTTTCTTCCAATTGACCTTTTCCTGTACTTTTTTCCATTCTGGTTCATTTTTCACCAGTAGTAGCAAATTATAATTATCCCATACAAGTCATCTGCATTTTTTTTTCCTATAGAAATCTCAAAGATTTCTATCAGTCTTTCCTTTTTCTTGAGTCAACTGGAATTCTGTTTGCTTTGCAAGTGGTTAATTATGAATTGGAGTATAATCACAGATATCTCTAATAGCTTTCATCCATAAGAAGCCAAAAGAATAGTATGCAAAATGGAATAATTTCACTAAACCTCAAATTCAGTAATCACACAGCTTGGTGTCATCTACAAACTTGCTGAATTGCATTCAATCCCACTGTTCATGTCGCCAACAAAGATGATAAATAGTGCTTGTCCCAATATAGACCCTGAGGGAACACCACTTATCACTGGTGACCATCAGAACATAGAACCATTGACCACCGCTCTTAGAGTACAACCATCAAGCCATGGTAGAGACGATTTCTAGTCTCTACCACTTTTCTCTGGAGAGAACCTAGTGAATTTTGTCAAGTTCACTACAGTCCACATTCTGACAATACAAATGAAATACACAAATTAGGATTTATGATGCCATGTGCTGCAAAATTGCTCCCAACCTTTTCTTGCAAGAAATAAATGAGATTGGAGTGAAATGAATATTGTATTCATCATTTGATTAAAACCTCTCACAGCCCATGTAATCCAAATGACTTTATGAATCACTGCCAGTGAGACTGTGGTTTGGAGGTTTGGAGATTTCCAGATTTTATTTATTTATTTTTTAAAAGTCAGAATAAAAGAGAGGATAAATAAAAAATAAAAAGCTTAAAAAAAAAAAAAAAATCAAGTCATCACCACACCCATAGATAGCTGTGTTTTGAAAAAAAAAAAAATGAAAAAAAAAAGAGTATTTCTGCTCTAGAAACAGAAAATGACAGCAACTGGGAATCTGGGAAAATTCCTAACTTACAAAATGTTCACCTTTGTTTTCTTAAAGCAGTTATTGTTAGGAATAAAAAGATAAGAAGCCAAAAGCCTTAAAAGTTAAAATACAACCTACTCTAGAGGTTACTGTGCAGACTGTAACAGGTTACAAAAGCTCTTCAAATTTAACCTACCTTTTCCTGGGTATGAAGATAACTTTTCTGAGGATCTCTGGGGTATTTCATCCTCTTTAACCATGATACTTTTGGAAGTTTTGCTGAAGCTTCCAACATAAAGTTTTCCTAAATATTCTCAGAAATCTTTCAATCTAATGTACATGTACATTAGATTCAAAATTGGAATTCATCTTTTCAGTCAAGGTTTTCGGGACCTCCCATGATTATGCCAGTGTTAATTGAACATATAAGTCTAACGTATAATGGTTGCTAGAGCTTTGAGTTATTTCTATGAAGTTTATCATAATCTCTACGTCCTCCTCAGCATCAGCCACCCAGCTCTGGAGAGCATGAGTAGTGTGCATGTTCATTCAGGATAGCATTGTCAAGACCTTGACCTGACCAGAAGTGATTTGGATTCAAAATCCCCCCCTTCTACCTCCTGGGTGACTTCAGTCTGGCACCTGTATTTTATGTGAAATCTAAGCTGTGCCTTGAATCTCACTGGTATCCCATAACTCATGTCTTTTCATCCACTATTGCAAGAATCTTCATTACTGATTTAACAACAAGTAGGAATTAGGTTACTTCTTCATATTTAGCTAGTCTCGAGTATTCAGACTTACGTGAATTAGCATTCTCAGTGCTAATGGGAATTAATTCATTTCAGAAATCCCTTCAGAACTGTATACTAATCATTAAAGAATAACACTATCAAACAGATGATCTGGGTTACAGTGATGCTACTGCCACTAGCTTGTTGGGGCGAAAAGTCACTAAATTTTCTCATGTTTCTGGTTTTTGTTTGCAACATACCAGTTTTTTCTCACAATGTATTGAGAGATTTGCCTACTGCTTATGGAAAGATGGCTACTAAGGATTGTTTTATTATTTTTTATTATTTACAATTATTTACATTTACAATGTCTTTTGTTTTAATAATCATCCTCAGCCAGAAGAGTGTGTCCAGATGGCATGAAAATAATTAAAGAGCACAAGACAATAAAGATAAAAACTTACTTAATTATTTTATTAATAGGGCTTTGGTTGGATTACAAAATGTCGCTGAAATAATAATAACATGAAATAAGAGATTTGTTTCTGTCTTTCATTTTCCAGAGTCAATGATCTGTAACTGCCTGTTAGCTGTTACACAATCATGTCTCTTGGTATGCATTTAATACTTTAAATATGTCCCTGATTATATGAAAGCTTGATTATTCCAACATCTTTCAGGTTCTGCATTATAATCAAGGCTGTGCTAGAAGGATCTGATCTAATGTCAACTGATGTCAAAGGAAAACCAGCACTAAATCCAGCAGACAATATTCTGGATTTCTAAGTCAGTGTCAAAATTGGACAGCAGTGAACAACATGGACCTCTCTCATGTCTTTTCTCTAATACCTCATGTTACACTTCAAAGAAAAAATTCTTCAACTTTTATGTTTGCAGAGAGTTATTTGGAAAATTCAAAGCAGGTGTAACTATTCTTATGACAAAGGCAACCTGAAAAATAAAATTTGCTGTTAGTTCAATCCTACTTTTTAACTTCTTGGTAGTGAGTTTCAAATCTTTTCACAATTCACCTTTTGTGTGGTCTGCAGGATAAAATCATGAGGGTTAGTACAGGTATTCAGATACCAAGGTGACTGATAACCTGAGAGATTCCTTAGAATTCCCTGAGCAGGTGAGTGTGTAGATAAGCTAATATTGCATAACTAGATAAACAAGTAGATAGACTGAGTGACTAAGTAAATAGGCAAACTGCAGTAAAGATTATTATGTCACCCTTAAGTAAAGATTATTATGACACACCTTAGGTGTGTCATAACCCAAATATAGACTGGACCATCTTGCCTAAGTTTTATTTTTTCACTTTCCAAGGCCTGAGGTACTCTTCTCATTTTATGGACGCCTGCAGCATCAGTGGCTGAGGGGTTATCAGAACAAATCCCACTAGGTTCCTTTTGTGGACAATGAGAGAAATAGGAACTTCACTAACATTGGTCCTCTGACCTAAATTAGACATATGTTTTAGGGCAAACTGAATCACATCTGAGGAGTATCTATTTCTCCCCATTGGATACAAAGCTAAGGTGATCAGTGAAATGGTTATACCGTAGATATGCAGACATATGAGATAAATCCCATCCTTACATGTTCTGACTTTTTGTATTATTTTAGGCTCAATTTTACTAAATCTAGACTGAAAACAAAGACCATGGTAATGAACCCTACGGTATTAGTCACTAAGATATCTTTTTCCTGGAATTAATTGTGTTTGAAATAAAATTTTGTAGTCAAGATCTTACTGCAGGATCCTGTATCCCCTTCCTCCATAATAAATGCTTTCAGTTAGTTATTAGTGTTGTAGCTGATTTTAGAAAAGCCATCTGAAATAGATGAAATATTCTCTTCCTTTAAAACGGGGATACCTTTCTGTCACTACACTTCTGTGAGGGTGAAGTGCTTCCATTAGCATGAGGCACCAAACAATGCAAAATGAAAGAGATGCTATTTGGTTCCACGTCTTGTGCTTCAGCATGCTCTTAGAGACAATTTCTAATCACATCTGCAACAAGTTGTTTTGAGTTGTTAACATTTTGAAGTATTTTATACTGTAAATGAAAATTCTCCTATAGTTTCAAGCTCTAAAAGGTAGATCAAGAATTCTATTTGAAATGGGGATTTTTCCTCAAATAATGTAAATCTGACACTGCTTCTGATTATTTCTCATCAAAAGGCTCATCATCATGTGAGGCCTCTGCTCCAGCTCCTTATCACCCCTCCCATCCTCCTTCCTATGTCTCTGCATACATTTTAAAATCTAATTTAGGCTCCCAACACCATGTTAAATGTTATCTGTTCCTTTAGATCCTTATTTAACTGTTCTTGTCTTAATTTCATCTCTTGCAATTGTATCTCATTATTCAGGTTATTTCTCAGAAGATTGATTTGAGTATTAAGGGATCATTTACTTTTCCATTATAACAGCCGCTTCAGGTTATATATTCTGACTGTAAAGGGAAAATGTGCTTATCAGGTTTGTCAGCATTTGTGTGAAACAAGACTGGGCTTGTGTTGCAGAGACTTTCATGGCTGGTACAATTTCTGTCTTTGTATTTTCTGTGGATAATCCTGCTGTTGAATCCCTTGCATGCTGAAGTACAGAGGAAAACACTTGACTTTTGTTGCCATTTTGTGGTGTGGATTGAGTATATGCCTGAAATGAAAGGACCTTTCCATCACATGCCAGTATTAAGAGCTGTTGCTTAGGGGAGCAGATGGTTCAGGTGATTGTTAGCTATGGCTTATGTTGCTACTGTTGGGAACAATTATGGCTTTATTTTCTATGTGTTGCATCTTTAAACTTCCAAGAGTTTGCTGGAGGCTGCTGCCATTTTATGTTCATTTCAGATAGTGTACGTTGCAGAAGATTCTCTGCTCTCCACCATGGGGGCTTTTGTTCTTCCTTTCTGTTTGAATTTCCCTTCATACAAATTTGATTACTGACAGAATGAAGCATGAACTGATGATCTTTGTGCATGTACCATGAATGTCTATGGAGACTCCCAGCCAGGTTTCTGGCTTGAAACTGGCTAAATTCATAACACTCAGTAGCAAACACTGAAGTTCTTTCCCAGGCCAGAGATGAGGACTCAAAAATTATGATGTAAATTTTTACCCTGGTCATGATCACAGAATCACAGAATTGCAGGGGTTGGAAAGGACATCAAAAGATCATCGGGTCCAAGCCCCCTGCCAAAACAGGTTCCTTAGAGCAGGTTGCCCAGGTAGGTGTCCAGACAGGCCTTGAATCTCTCCAAAGATGAATCCACAACCTCCCAGGGCAGCCTGTTCCAGTGCTCTATCACCCTCTCCGTGAAGAAGTTCTTTTGCATGTTGGTGAGGAACTTCCTGTGATCCATTTTGTGGCCATTACCCCTTGTCCTGTCTTCACAAACCACTGAAAAGAGGTTAGCCAAATCCCTCCGTTTCCCACACTTAAGGTATTTTTAAGCATTAATAAGATCCCCTTTCAGTCTTTTCTCCAGGCTGAACAGACCCAGGTCCCTCAGCCTTTCTTCACAGGGGAGATGTTTCAGGCCCCGTATCATCTTTGTGGCCCTCTGCTGGACACTTTCCAGGAGATCCCTGTCAGTTTTGTACTGGGGAGCCCAGAACTGGACACAGTATTCCAGGTGAGGCCTGACCAGGGCAGAGCAGAGGGAGAGGGTCACCTCCATTGACTGGCTGAGCATGCTTCTTTTAATGCACGTCAGGATCCCATTGGCCTTCTTGGCCACCAGGGCACACTGCTGGCTCATGGTCAACCTTTTGTCCAGCAGGACCCCCAGGTCCTTCCCTCCAGCAGGTCATCCCCCAGCCTATACTGATATATGCAGTTGTTCCTTCCCCCATGCAGGACTCTACACTTGTTCTTGTTCTTGTTAAACTTCATTTGGTTTCTTCCTGCCCAGCTCTCCAGCCTGCCCAGGTCTTACTGAATGACAGCACAGCCTTCTGGTGTGTTGGTCACTCCTCCCAGCTTTGTATAATTCTACATTATACATCCTGCATAATGAGGAACACTATTCATCATCAAGGTCGTTGATGAAGATGTTGAACAAGACCAGACCCAGCACTGCCCCCCCATGAACACCGCTAGTCACAGATCTCCAGACGGACCCTGTGCCTCTGATCACCACCCTCTGAGCTTAGCCAGTCAGCTAGTCTGCCAGTTCTCAACCCACCTTACTGTCCACTCCTCTATCCTATTTTCTTAGCTTTGCTAGCAGGATGTCATGGGAGACAGTATCAAAAGCCTTGCTAAAATCAAAGTAGGTGGCACCCACTGCTCTACCCCCATCTACCCAGCTGGTGATGCCATCATAGAAGGCAACGAGGTTAGTTGAGCACAATTTCCCCTTGGTGAATCCACACTGACTACTCCTCATAACGTTTCTTCCAATTGCTTGAAGATGGCATCCAGAACAATCTTTTTCCGTCACCCTTCCAGGAACAGAGGTGAGAATGACTGGCCTGTAGTTTCCCAGATCATCCTTCTTGCCCTTCTTGGAGACCGGGGTGACATTGGCTACGCTCCAGTCTTCAGGCACCTTTCCTGTTCTCCAAGACCTTTCAAAGATGATAGAGAGAGCAGTTCAGCAATCACCTCTGCCGGTTCCCTCAGCACAAGTGGATGCATCCGATTAGGGCCCAGGGATTTGTGTGCCTTGATCCCACTCAGATGCTCCCAAACCACATCCTCCTCAAACAAAGGGGAGCTCTCCATTTACCAGACTCTTTCTGCTCCCTCCAGGGTGCAGGAGTCGAGGGGGGAGTCTTTGAAGCAAAGACTGAAGCAAAGAAGGCGGTCAGTGTCATTCATCTCCAGGTGGGCTTTAGCCTTCCTCGTCGCATCCCTGCAGGCCCTGACAACACTGCTATACTCCTCCCAAGGGGCCAGGCCCTTCTTACACATTCCATATACCTTCTTCCTTTTGATCTTGTTGATGAGCTCCTTGCTCATCCACACAGGCCTCCTGCCCATCTTCCCCGATTTCCTACTGCTAGGGATGCACAGATCCTGAGCTTGGAAGAAGTGCTGTTTAAATGTTGCCCAGCTTTCACAAGCACCCTTACCTTCTAGCAATAAAGCCCATGAGATACTCCCAAATAGGGGCTGGAAGAGGCTGAAGTTGGCTCTCCAAGAGTCCACGGCAGCAATCCTACTTTTTGCCTTACTTCTTCCAACAAGTTCCATCTTGAATTCCACCATCTCATGATCACTGCATCCCAATCTGCACCCAACCTTATGTCGTGGTTCCGCTCGAGTGGGCAGCCGAGCTCCACCACAGCCACTCTCTCACTCCCCTCCTCAAAGAGGAACAGGGAGAAAATAAGATGAAAAGGGGCTCAAGGGTTGAGATAAGGATGAGAAAATCACGCAATAATTATTGTAACGGGCAAAACAGACTCGGCATAGGGAGATAGTAAGATTTATTGCTTATTACTAACAAGCTAGAGAAGTGAGAAACAAAGGAAAGAAAACAAAAGCACTTTCCCCCCCCATCCACCCTCTTCTACCTCCCCCCCCCCCCCGAGCGGCACAGAGGAACGGGGAAATGGGGGTTATGGTCAGTCTACAGCACTTCTTCTCTGCCGCTCCTTCTCAGTCACTCTTGTCCCCTGTGCTGTGGGGTCTCTCCCACGGGGTACAGTCCTTGATGAACTGATCCGGTGTGGGCTTTCCACAGGCAGCAGCTCTTCCAGAACTGCTCCAGATATGGGTCCGTACCACGGGGTCCATCCCTCAGGAGAAAACTGCTCCAACCTGGGTCCCCCACTGGCAGCAGCTCCTGCTATGTCACCTGCTCCTGCGTGGTCTCCTCTGCACGGGCTACAGGTCCGGCCCGGAATCTGCTCCGGCAGGGGTCTTCCACAGGCAGCAGCCTCCAACGGTGCAGGTCCACCTGCTCCACTGTGCTCTTCTCCACAGGCTGCAGCATGGAATCCTGCTCCACTGTGGCTCTCCATGGGCTGCAGGGAGACATCCTGCTTCACCATGGTCCTCACCACAGGCTGCAGGGGACTTCTGCTCTGGCTCCTGGAGCACCTCTCCCCCTCCTTCTTCACTGACCTTGGCGCCTGCAAGGCTGTTCCTCACTCCTCTCACTCTCCCAGCTTCTGTTAGGTGCAGCATTTTTTTCCCTGTCTTAAATATGCTCTCACAGAGGCGCAAAACAACATCGCTTATTGGCTTGGCTCTGGTCAGCAGTGGGGCCCTTACCAAACATGGGGCAGCTTCTAGATCCTTCTCACAGAAACCACCCCTATGGCCCCCTGCTACCAAAACCTTGCCACGTAAACCCACTACACCTTCACATCCCTAACAAACCCATCCTCATTGGTAAGAACAAGGTCCAGAAGCACCCCCGCCTCGTCAGCTCCTCCACTACCTGTGTCAGAAAATTATCTTAAATGCATTGTAGGAACAATTTGGACTGTGAATTGCTTACCCAACAGATGCTTGGATAATTAAAGTCCCCCATGAGAACCAGAGTCCGGGATCGTGAGGCTATTTCCAGCTGCTTGTAGAAGGCCTCATTGACCTCCTCCTCCTGATCTGGTGACCAGTAGTACACCCTCACAACAGTGTCACCCATAGCCATGGGGTATCATACTCATGAGGTATGATACTATGATACCCCTCTGTCACATCTAACTCCCACTCATTCCCCCTTCAAACCTAGTTTAAAGTCCTTGTAATCACTCCAGAGAGCTTGCTCCCCAATATACTTGTTCCCCACTTGCTGAGTCAGAGTCCGTCAGCAGCCCACATACCTAGCTTCTGAAAGGTCTGCCCAAGATCAAAATACTCAAAGCCTTGGTCTAGACACTACACCCTCAGCCAGTCATTTGCCTGTCCCATTCTCCTCCTCTTTTCTGGGTCACAGTCACCCATTGGGAGGACAGAGCAGAACACTACCTGTGCCCCCGATCCCTTCAACATCCTTCCCAGGGATGCAAAGTCCTTTTTAATATTACTCATTTTCCTTTTTCCAACTTCCCAGGACCCAGCCTGAATGACGATAAGAGGATAGTAGTCCTCTGTTTTAATGAGCTGTAGCAGAACCTTCCTTCTAGATATGAGTAGGGGCCATTTCTGTGAATTATCAGTAGATCTTGCCTACCCATCACTGTGTACTCAACAGAATAGAAAGAAAAAGAAGAAACATATGTCTGAGACAATTAATAATCCCAATATCAACATCAAGCATTCTTGTACTCACTTTACTATTTAAAACTTTTTTGTATGTCACAAGGTTAGAGTATACTTTGCTCCTTGTACATAACAAAAAATACCTTACAGTTTGCATAACTCTGGGAGGTAAGAAGGCGTTGCTATCCTTGAATTACAGAGGAAAAGCTTAAACATATTGAAGATAGATGGTATGTATAATTAGGGAGAGTGTCAGGAATAGAAAAAAGAAATGTACCTGGACTCTGATTCTTAGGTCCCAAAAGACCTCTCATGAATGCCTTTCTTATTCCTCAATTCAAGAAGGGAGTGGAAAGTGGAATATGCTGAGCAGAAGTGATAATGGGGCTTTAGTGATAATAAAGTGATAATTTCCCATTGTAGGAAATATATTTGGAAAAGAGATCGTTTCCAAGTCTGGTGATTTCTTCACACACACACACCCCCACACACACAAAAAAAATATTTAAAAATAATTATTCCTCCTTTTTGCTTGAAATTCCCTTGGTTCAAATATGCAAACTCAGGAGCAGCACACCACTTTCTTCTTGGTGCCACCCTTTGGGTAAAAAATGGCTTTAGATAACTTGTGTGAAGGCTGTGAAGGCCTCACATGCCATGTTTGCCCTTTCCATCCCTCCTAGCTGCAAAGGTAACATCTCTGGCACGTGCTCCAGGAAGACAACACACCTTTCTGGAGAGGTTATCTGGGTGGCAAACAAGAGCCTCAGCGCCGCCCCCCCCCCCCAGCAAGGAGTCCTTGATCACTAAGACTCTCCACTCTTTTTTTGTAGTACTGGTTTTGATGCAGTGCCCTGTCCAGCCCTGCTCCCTATGCTTCGTACCTCCCTTGACCTTGACATGCTTCTTGAGGCCTGGGTTCTGACTGCTGTCCTGACCCTCATCCTCTTCCTGCCCGAAAGCCTTGAATCTATTACCCAGGGACACCATGGACATTGGTGGCACCATGGGTGTTGGGGGCAGACGCCTCCTTCTGCTTTGAAGAGATGAGGATCCAGCCCCTTTCCTCTAGTGGCTGGTCAAGCCCTCTGTCCCACAGGTGAGCAGCTGGATCAGCTACTACCCTTTTCAGAGACTTAGGAGGGGGCTGCTGGGCTTTTGTAGGGTTCATACCTCCTATCTGTTTCCCTCAGAGATTTCCAGGAGCCCCTCAGGCTGACGATTTGTTGCTGCAGCCCAGCCATCTGCTCAAGCAGTTCCTTAAGCAGGGCACACCTGTACCCAGGGCATTGTTTGCCTTTATACCCTCAGGGGTTTGTTTGGCTGCTGCCACCCCTGGCTCCACCCGCACCCCTTCAGCGTCCACCACCGCACAAGCACAACTCCTGCCTGCTCCAGGGTGTGGGGGCTGGGGCTGCGCCTCTGACCAAACGGCTTCTACACCGCATTATTGGTGGTGGTTTTAGGGGCTGGCTCCATCCACTTCCCTGCAAGGAACCCTCGCTACAATATATCTCGCTATTATATATCTCACTGGTTATTCTAAGCCATTTTTCAAGGAACTTGTTGAATGTTGTTAGTATGCTGTGCAACCTTCTAGTTTAGCCATTTTTCTAAGAACTAGGAGAAAGGGGTTTGTGGGGGTTCGGTTTGACTCTAGTGTGGGATTTCAGGGGAGGGCCCCCAAAAAGGTAAACAGAACCAACTTTGAGTGTACTGTTATGCCACTGACAGTGCTGTTATGCCACTGGCCCCTCTTAGCTGAACAGAGGATAACTTCATTAACTTACTAGCAAGGAAACAAAGGCTTTGGCCTAGCCAGTACAAGGCCTCATGGCCTTGCAACAGTTTTGCAGCAGCACTGAGATGTTTACCTTTCTGAGCTGTAGGTAAAATGATATATAAAAATATTCAGGGCCTTTGAACTGTACAAGGGAGTGGATCCACAAAGCTGGAGCTGCAGACAGACAAATTTCATGGGATTCACCTCAGCCTCACCCCTGGGGCCATCAGTCCCTGCCCCAGTGACACTGCATCAGGGCCAGGCTACAGCTCCCCACAACCCTACTCAGCCATTGGCCCACATGCAGGCCCATGGACACCCTCAGCTCATCCCCAATAGCAAAGAGGTGCCTGATGGCCCCTGGCGGTGCAGGCATTCCCCACAGGTCTCAGCACCTCCAGGCTTGGGATGTCAACAGTGTACACAGTGCCACAGCAAGACCCACTCTGGCCTTAACTGGAAAGCTGATCACTGCTCGTGTGGTCCTCATGTCCCACAGGAGTCTGGTTTTAATGCTGGTTTTAGATGAGTGATTGCTTGGGAGCAGCTGACACTTGCAAAACTAAGCACAGAAGATCTTGTTAATGACTTGTCATTATTGTTCCCTCTTACTTTATGGGAGTGGGGAAAACAAACATTTACTTATCTTCACAAAGAAGGCCCCAGAAGTCTTCCCTGGCCTGGGGCAATGACATTGATTAATCACAGGGCGTTAAATTGAAGCAATTTGAAGGAGTGTGTTTACCCTGTAGATGCATTTGGAAATCCACTGAATAGGGAATGTGAGATATCTGGAGGGGAATGGCAAAGTGCAGAAAAGAGTTTGCCAATGTACATCTCGCTTGTCAATTATTTACAAGACCTAACTGTGCTGCAAGCAGGTCATGCCTGTGCAGGGCTGGAAATACCAACAGCAGAACAGTGGCTTGGAGGGCTCCCTGTACTGCAGTGCTACAAGATTTGGCCTAGAGTTAGCCGTGGTGGGACAATGCCAGAAGATGTCCCTGAAGTAGATGAGGCCAAAACACAAGGCTTTCTAAAGCTACAGGTTATCTTGTGAAGGCTCCAATTAGCTCATTTGCTACTAATCTAGTGTTTTCTCAGAGAATGTTCCCATGTATAATAAGCCCTACTGGTGTTGGATGCAAAATGTCAGCAGCTTTAAAATACAAACTGAACACGATTCTCAGATTAAAAGTCATTTACTACTGTGTCACAAAAAAGGAAGAGAAGGAAGTGCCCACAGGTAGCTGTGGATAAAAAGGTACAAATAGGCTGATCTACAGTGGGAGCATGGCAGGTTTAACAGACAAGATTTTGTAACTTTTGATCAATTTGTGTCAAAGACTGTAATTTCTCTCATTCTAAATTGAGCATTAAGAAATTGTAATGTTGCTGTATAAACATATCTAAGGAACAGAAATCTATTTTTCCATCAAGTGGGGAAAAAGATCATAAATGGGGCTTGCTTGGCACAGCAGCAATGCCAAACAACTTCACTGCAACACACGTCACTGCCTCTTGAATCAAATGAGTTTAGCTAATCCCTAATTTGGGAGGGACAGGAACATTTAGTAGAATTTTCAATCATTTATTCTGTACAAGAAAAAAAAAAAGGCACTTTTTTTTTTTTTTTTTTTATTTCCTCCACCATGAAAGGACTGTCTTTGTTAGTTGGAAGATATTTCTAAACCAGTGATGTAGTAGGGAAAACCTCTGTCCTGAACTCAGAAATGCAGTTTATGTCTTAAATTGCCCATTCAAAATCTTTTGAGAGATAAATACCTGGAGACATTAGCTACTTTTGGATCTGAGTTTTTCTTCCTTCCATTAGTACACTGATTCTTTATTGTTATCTAGTTTATTAAGAAAAACAAACCTTACAAATAATTTTATAAAACTACTGTCATTTAAATAGCAGATTGAAACAGCACCTCAGGAGCTATGCTGTTCTCTTGGGTGTAAAGAGACATTCAGGCATCTATTTAAAACCATACCTTGTGCTCAGTTCAGAGCTGTTCCTAGTAATCAGCTGCATCTGCATTCATATGTACAACATATGGCATTTAACTATTAGATTTAAACTGTTACAGCTATGTTACTGAGATGAGCTCCTGAGATTGTTTCCACCTTGTGGCAAATGAGAGATATGCAGGTTTCAGAGCATAGCTCCACACCAGAATCAGATATGTCTTCTGTTAAACCAGTCTTTCTTACTCAAAAGTTATACTTTATACTGCTGTTTGTACTGAGTCATAATCTAATAAATAATAAATACATAAGCCTTTTTGGTGTGACTAATGCAATAATGACCCAGGATGAAAGTATTATTTTTAACTAATAATGGTCAAAGTAAACTAACCCATCAAATCTGTGGATACTAAACCTTTTCACAAATCCAGCAGAACCCATTCAGTGCCTTGTGAGCTGGGATGTGTATTTAGGACCAGTTCTAGTGGGGTTTAGCTACCTAAATAATCATATCTAATATTGGTTTAGATACCCAGCTATATCCAAAAGAAACTGCACAACTAAAGGACATGGGCAGTAAAACAAACTCACTTTGCCTTCTCATTGCCAACCCAGAAAGGCAGGACGCACCATATGTCTCGTGTCCTGTCTGCCAGGACCATGCAAATACTTTAGATGCAGCTATTCAAAACAGAGTTAGACATCTCTGTTGTCTGAAACACACTCTCTGGGAAAAGCTGTTTCTGCAGAAGAAAGGAAAGAACACTTCTAAGAAAACAGTTCTAAAGATGCTCCCTTAATGGCCCCATGAACAGTGAATTCATGACAAACCTTTAATGGGGGCAGAGAAGGGTAGGAGAGGTGATGTGCATGATACTTGCCATTTCAGAATAGCTAATTACCTAAAAATTGGAGAAGTACTTTCTGAAAACCTTGTGTCAGGTGCTAAAGGTCTGGAAACAACTGGAATTTAAATATTTTCCTCAGAGGATTTAATTTCTTTGCTACTGAAAAATTCTTAATTCCTGAGATACCAGATTCTCTCATCTACCCCATAGGGACCATTATTACCTTATTTGGGGGAAAGTCAGGTATCTGCTTCAGCATTAGATCTACAACAATTGACTTTTATTTTTTTTAAGTATTTGTTTGGTTCTGTATTTTTTAAATTATTATTGTATTATACACTGAATATACATATACATGTATAGTGTGTCCCTAAAATATCTATATTGTGATTTTATATACAGCGTACACCTATACATGCAGTATTCATATATAGTATGTGTATAAAAAGAAAAGGAGAGAGTGCTGTATAGTAATGATTGTGTATGTACTAATCATGATGCTATTGTTTACAGTCCACTTTGATTTGTATTTGTGGACACATTCTTGGGAATTTCTTCTCTTGACTGGCTTTCTTAACATATGAGATAAAGAAACTCTAAATTCCTTAGACTTCAAAATCAACATCCGCAAAGTTAAAAAAACAAACAAAACAAATCAAAACAAACGGGGTGGGAAGTGGGGTCATTGAAGATCACATTAAGTGCATTTATATCAACATTAGACCAGATTTCCATCTCTAAACAGACTAGACCAGATATAGAATATACCTATTCTATTAGGTATTTTATATACGTTTATATATGTGTGTATAATGTATGCACACACATATATGTATATTCTGATCATTAGAGACCTTCCTCAACTGCCTCAACTCTTCAAAAACAAGTGTGACCTTGCAATGCCAGCTCCTTCAGCTCCCTTATGTTCATTTGAAACAAAACAATGAGAATAGTACGTGTCAGAGTAACAGAGGATGTGACTGGATGCTCCAATTTACACATATCTCTTGGCTGTTGCATGTCTATTCTACAGTTTGTGCAGGCTGTTGATTGACACTTCAATGTTTTCTCAGAATGTAAAATCAGTAAATGGATGTTAAAATAAATCAGATATTAATATTTGAGTGAAACAAATTGAACTGTTGTGTGGCTTGTAAACCTCAGAGAATTGATGTCGATCCACTTGAAATGGTGCTTTGTCCATAGTATCCCCTGTCCTGTTTTTTAAGATGTATTGAGATTTGCATTGAAGAGGACTTCTAATGGGAAAATTACTTGAATCGCCAGCCCAGAAGCAGCACCACGGATTAGTTAAAATGATGGAGGCAGATCTTATCTAGAAGAGATCTATCTAGTGTGAATATATTAAAATACGACTATGTGACCACGTGTTGTCACTGTACCAAAAATATCAGTCACTGGTCTAGACTGGAGTGTGGCCAGAAGCAAGAAAGTGGCTGGTACTGTGACCAAAAATTTTACTCATATTATCAATGTGATAAATCTGATCTTAGAGGAGCTGGCCTGAGTTGTGTTACAGAGGTACCTACCCTGCTCCCTACCTCTACCCCTCCAGTTGAGACTTTTCACTTGGCTTTCTTAGCTAAAAAATTGAGTGGGACACATTCATGCCTTTGCCAATACAGGAAGCTACCAGGGCTGTGTTCTTTCCTGGACTGTGTTGCAGTGTGTCTCTGGGCACTCTCTTTTCACATCTGTGAAATGAAAGCAATGTTTGTACAGCTTCTGAGAGGTTTGATACTCTGCAGGTGAAAAGTGCAGTGCTGTCAAATATTGTGATTATGCAGTAACATTTATGCTTCTGGAGCAAAGGCTACATAAAAATTTAGAGCCCTACAGTTACCATACAAGGTAATACATATAAAATAGAATGAATATAAACCACTTGTTTGGCTGCTAGATAGAACCCTTGCTAATATAGCAGTTTAGATAATCCAAATATCCCCTTTGGACAGAAACCAAGAATAT
This sequence comes from Aythya fuligula, assembly GCF_009819795.1. Lineage (NCBI taxonomy): Eukaryota > Metazoa > Chordata > Aves > Anseriformes > Anatidae > Aythya > Aythya fuligula. The sequence goes on from NC_045561.1 coordinate 35,104,557, forward strand.
TTTGTTTGTCATTTTTCTGCAGAACTGAATGTTGGACTATTAAAATAATTGTTTTTTAATGAAATCTGATTACATTTATATTTTTTACAAAACAAAACAAAAAAAGTACATGTTTCTAGTATTGTTTTCTGATGTTCATATTTTAAACCCTTGTCTGTTTGGCAGCTGAAAAGAGGAAAGAACCAAAAGATTACCCTGCGAATAAAGTAAGAACTGAAGAACTGAGAAGGATTCATTCTTAATAGTACTTGGCAAATCAATTATAGCTGCTTTATCTACCTGAAAAATAAATTAATAAATAAGACTAAACAATATTTAACTATCTCACAAAAAATATTGGGAAAAATAAGCACACATCTTTTTGAAATTTCTCAATTAAAACACGTCAAAGTGTTATTATAATCATTATTTAGGGGGAAGGTATTCTTCAATTTTAAACAATCTGTTCCTGCATATCTCTTCTAGTTTTGAGTAAACCTCCTAAACGCAGAGGGGCAGGTGGCTTTTATTAGTGTTCATCTTTCCACAACAGTTGTGATGTAAAGGAATCTCAGGTGTTGTAGAGTCATAAATGTGACCACTCAGCTGCTAACACTTTCCTGTAATTTGCATCTTCACATTCCTAAGAACTTGCTGTCTATTAGAGCAATGACATTTTATGCTCATTTTAGATGTAGTATGTTAAAGAGGAAATGTATGTGTTGTACATCTTCATAAGAATTGTTTGCTTAATTTCTTCTTTTTGCCTTACCCCATACGAGTAATTGAAGATATGAAAACAAAAAAGCAGTTCTTTGTTTATGGCAGACATCGTTAATGTATATTTTTCTCTTTTACATTTTCTTTCTGATCTTCCAGTATGCATAGCAATTTGCCTACTAATTCATTTAAGGCCATTCTTGTGAGCCTGTCTGAATACCCAGTAGAATAGGAAATATGCAAACATAAAAATACAGAAGCGTTTCTTCCACTAGCCAATTGAATTGATAAAATAGGCAACTCCAGCAGAAGGGTTACATGTATCCATAGCACTGTGATGGTGGCTGAGCAAGGGGCTCCTCCTGCTCAGAGGTAAAATTGAGGACAAGATCACACAAGCTCTTTTCACCAGACCAAGTCAGCTGGAAAGGTCCTTTCCTCCATTAAAAAGTTTTCTTCTTCCCTTTAATTCTTGAGGCCCTCTGATGTGTTATTAGGTGCTAATTCCTAACCTCTTCCAGTCAATGTGACTACTTTTATGTCTGGGTTTTGCTGATCTTCATGGCTTTGCCTTATAGGAGTAAACCAACAAATTCTGCTTAATTCAGAACCACTGTCCTCATATACAGCAAATACTTCTCATTCATCTTCTCTCTCAAATTTTTCTCTGCAATTTTATTTTCTTTCTTGCTCCAAGCTGTGATGATTGATTCATAAAGCAGAGCTGTACTTTGCAAGGTCAGCAGCAGCAATGCTATTACCGTGTACATAGTTTATAATTACAACAAACATATTTAAAACACTGAGTACAGAGGGATGTAGTGTCTGTTAATGGCAAATCTCCATCTCTTTCTCTTTCTTCTTCCCTCTTAAGGTCTTAATTGCATTGTACCTTCACGGTGGATTATGGTCTGTTGAGCTGAGTCATGACTGATTATGATAACTGAACTTTTTTTACAGGAGTAGAAACACCATTAAGGTCTTCTTATACTCTGAGCCCAGCAAAAGAATTTGGGAAAGAACATTTGAAGAGCCAGAATGGTTGTGAACAGTAGTTCACATGCTGTTCACTTGCTGTAACATGGAAGAAGAGCTGTTCTGAAGATATGTGATCTTGAGTCACAGTCATGGGTTTGTTTTCAGCTCTCTGTGAATAGGGTTTAACTGGCAGAGTACAGAATCACAGAATCACAGAATTTTCTAGGTTGGAAGAGACCTCAAGGTCATCGAGTCCAACCTCCAACCTAACGCTAACAGCCCTCCACTAAACCATATCCCTAAGCTCTACATCTAAACGTCTTTTGAAGACTTCCAGGGATGGTGACTCCACCACTTCCCTGGGCAGCCTGTTCCAGTGCCTCACAACCCTTTCAGTGAAGAAGTTCTTCCTAACATCTAACCTAAAACTTCCCTGGCTCAACTTAAGCCCATTCCCCCTCGTCCTGTCACCAGGCACGTGGGAGAACAGGCCAACCCCCACCTCGCTACAGCCTCCCTTGAGGTACCTAAAAAGAGCGATAAGGTCACCCCTGAGCCTCCTCTTCTCCAGGCTGAACAAGCCCAGCTCCCTCAGCCGCTCCTCGTAGGACTTGTTCTCCAGGCCCCTCACCAGCTTCGTCGCCCTTCTCTGCACCCGCTCAAGCACCTCGATGTCCTTCTTGTAGCGAGGGGCCCAAAACTGAACACAGTACTTGAGGTGCGGCCTCACCAGAGCTGAGTACAGGGGGACGATCACCTCCCTAGCCCTGCTGGTCACGCTGTTCCTGATACAAGCCAGGATGCCGTTGGCCTTCTTGGCCACCTGAGCACATTGCTGGCTCATATTCAGCCGACTATCCACCATCACTCCCAGGTCCTTCTCTGCCTGGCAGCTTTCCAACCATTCCTCTCCCAGCCTGTAGCTCTGCTTGGGGTTATTGCACCCCTGGTGCAGGACCCGGCACTTGGCCTTGTTGAACTTCATGCAGTTGACCTCAGCCCATCGGTGCAGCCTATCCAGATCCTCCTGCAGAGCTTTCCTACCCTCAAGCAGATCGACACACGCACCTAACTTGGTGTCATCTGCGAACTTACTGAGGGTGCACTCGATGCCCTCGTCCAGATCATCAATGAAGATATTAAAGAGGACCGGCCCCAGCACCGAGCCCTGGGGGACGCCACTAGTGACTGGCCTCCAACTGGACTTGACTCCATGCACCACGACTCTTTGGGCCCGGCTATCCAGCCAGTTTCTAACCCAATGAAGCGTGCGCCAGTCCAAGCCAAGAGCAGCCAGTTTCTTGAGGAGAATGCTGTGGGAGACGGTGTCAAAAGCCTTGCTGAAGTCAAGGTAGACCACATCCACAGCCTTTCCCTCATCCACCCAGCGCGTCACTTTGTCATAGAAGAAGATCAAGTTCGTCAAGCAGGATCTGCCTTTCATAAACCCATGCTGACTGGGCCTGATCACCTGCTTGCCCTGAAATTGCTGCATGATGACTCTCAAGAGGATCTGCTCCATGAGCTTCCCTGGCACTGAGGTCAAACTGACAGGCCTGTAGTTTCCCGGGTCTGCCCTCCGGCCCTTCTTGTAGAAGGGCGTCACATTTGCTAGCCGCCAGTCAACTGGGACCTCCCCCAATAGCCAGGACTGCTGATAAACGATGGAAAGTGGCTTGGCCAGCTCCTCTGCTAATTCTCTCAGTATCCTTGGGTGGATCCCATCCGGCCCCATCGACTTGTGCACATCTAAGTGCCGTAGCAGGTCACCAACCATTTCTTCATGGATAGTGAGGGCCACATCCTGCTCCCCATCCCCTTCCACCAGCTCAGGGTACTGGGTATCCAGAGAACAACCGGTATTGCCGCTAAAGACTGAGGCAAAGAAGGCATTAAGCACCTCCGCCTTTTCCTCATCTCTTGTAACTAAGTTTCCCCCCGCATCCAGTAAAGGATGGAGATTCTCCTTAGTCCTCCTTTTTGCGTTGATGTACTTATAAAAACATTTTTTGTTGTCTTTAACGGCAGTAGCCAGATTGACCTCCAGATGAGCTTTGGCCTTTCAAATTTTGTCCCTGCACAGCCTCGCTACATCCTTAAAGTCCTCCCTAGTGGCCTGTCCACTTTTCCAAAGATTATAAACCCTCTTTTTTCTCCTAAGATCAAGCCACAATTCTCTGTTGAGCCAGGCTGGTCTTCTTCCCTGCTGGCTCGTCTTTGGGCACGTGGGGACAGACCACTCCTGCGCCGTTAAGATTTCCCTCTTGAAGAGCGCCCAGCCTTCCTGGACTCCTCTGCCCTTCAGAACCGCCTCCCAAGGGACTCCACCAACTAGTGTCCTGAGCAGCTCAAAGTCAGCCTTCCGAAAGTCCAATACAGCAGTTTTACTGGTCCCCTTCCTGGCCTCGCCAAGAATAGTGAACTCCACCATTGCGTGGTCACTCTGCCCAAGACAGCTCCCGACGATCACGTCCTCCACCAGTCCTTCTCTGTTTGTGAAGAGAAGGTCTAGCGGGGCACCACCCCTGGTAGGTTCACTAACCAGCTGCGTCAGGAAGCGATCTTCCACGCTCTCCAGAAACCTCCTAGACTGCTCTCTCTGGGCTGTGTTGTGCTTCCAGGATATGTCAGGGAAGTTGAAGTCCCCCACGAGTACAAGAGCTGATGATTTTGCAACCTCTGTCAGCTGCCTGTAGAATTCCTCATCCGTCTCCTCATCCTGGTTCGGCGGTCTATAGCAGACCCTGACCAGGACACTAGCCTTGTTGTCCCTGCCGATCCTAACCCAAAGGGACTCGACCTTGTCATTCCCAACCTCGAGTTCTACAACCTCGAAAGACTCTCTAATATAGAGAGCCACACCACCACCCCTTCTATGCTGCCTGTCCCTTCTATAGAGCTTATAGCCAGGCATTGCAGCACTCCAGTCATGAGACTGGTCCCAACACGTCTCCGTGATGGCAACCAAGTCATAGCCTGCCTGCCACACGATGGCTTCCAGCTCCTCCTGTTTGTTACCCATGCTGCATGCATTGGTGTAGATGCACTTCAGCTGGGCCATTGCCTTATCCTCCGGCCTTGCCATTGTTCCCCCTGGCACAGCCCCAACAATCCTAGCCTCAGCCCCATCCCCCTTCCTACCTAGTTTAAAGCCCTCTCAATGAGCCCTGCCAGTTCCTGGCCCAGGATCCTTTTTCCCCTAAAAGATAGGGACCCGTCTGCGGCCATCAGGCCAGGTGCTGAGTAAAGTGCCCCATGATCAAAAAACCCAAGATTTCTATGTTGGCACCAGCCCCGGAGCCACATGTTTAACAGGTGGGCTTTCCGTGTCCTCTCTGTACCCCTCCCTGCCACCGTAGGGATGGATGAAAACACCACCTGCACTCCCGCTCCATCCACTAACCGACCCAGTCCCCTAAAGTCCCTTTTGATAGCCTTGAGGCTCCTCTCTTCGATGTTATCACTGCCCGCCTGGACTATCAAAAGGGGGTAATAGTCAGAGGGGCGTACCAGGTTAGGAAGCTTCCTGGCAACGTCCCTGACCCTGGCCCCAGGGAGACAGCAGACTTCCCTACGGGTAGGGTCAGGCCGACAAATAGGGCCCTCTGTTCCCCTAAGAATCGAGTCACCAACAACAATAACCCTCCTGTCTTTCTTGGTGGAGGCAGTCCTGAGGCGCGGAGTTGACCTCCTCGCCCCAGGCATCCTCCTGGGAACATTTGCTACCTCTTCCTCACACACCGGCCTCTCAATCTCTAGGGCCTCAAACCTGTTGCGTAAGGGCACCTGGGAAGGTGGGGCCGGAAGGGGAGGGCATCGCCTGCGATGTCGAGCAGGGACCTGTTTCCATTCCTCCTCAGCTCCCAGATCCCCTCCCTCTGCCCGACGGGGACAGGGCAGGGGGTCCACCCCCATTTGAGGAGTCTCACCTCGGCACCTCCCCTTGAGGCCCTGCAGGGAGTTACTCCAGAAGTCTATCTCCCGCTCACACTCCCTGATGGCCCTCAACCTCTCCACCTCCTCCTTGAGCTCCGCCACCATGCGGACCAGATCATCCACCTGCTCGCACCTCACGCACACAGTTTCTCTGCCTCCCGCCGAAGGCAGCAACAGGCTCAGACACTCCCTGCATCCGGTGACCTGAACTGCGGCATTTTTTAACGGGTAGTCGGTCTGCGTGTGTACCGACTTCCTGGAGAGCGCGCCGTGCCTGGTGGCGACCATTATCGCCTAGTTACGGCTGTTGTTAACGAGGTGTTGTTTGTGTAGGGGGAGCGCTCTGCCCTTCCTGCGCGCCCTGCCTGCGCGAACTGCCGCGCCACTCCCTTCTGACGCGCCACGCCCTGTTTGCCCGCCCTGGTCGCCGCGCTCCTGGTCGCTCACGCTCCCTAAGGGCTGCTTTTGAATGGCTGGGGAGGGGGCGCTGCTGGCTCCGCCTTCGCCTCGTCAGCCTCCCTCACGAGGGCTGCCGGGTCCTGGCGGCTCCCTCAAGTAGGCTCGATGCCGGAAAAAATTAGCCCTGCCTGGCCCGATCCCCCGCTCCGCTGCAGAACGCGTCTGCCCCGGAGCCGATCGCCTCGGCAAAATGCAATATGCAATACAATATGCAATATGCAATCTACTCAGACATCAGAGGACTTGGCTCTGCCACTGAATTTGTGCACCCCTTCTAGAGAAAGTGGAATACTATAAGTTTTTGCAAAACTTATGTTTTGCAAAGTGTCCAAAAACTTAGTTATTCATTGAGGTCAAAATAATTTCATTTAGTTATGTTTTCCTGACTTACTAACCAATGGCCACCTCTCTCTCTATATATAGGTATCCTAAGAAGAAAAACTGAATTGTTTGGGAGAAGAATTATACACCTTTGCCACTTGGTTTATGAAAGAAGAGAGTAGGTCTGGTGCCCTGATGAAGGAAGAACCTTTTCCTGTGAGGAAAAGGACTACTTCATTCAGAATATTTCGCAAGGTGAGAATGCAATCTGATCAGATTTCCCTAGGGAATTAGAGTCATAGAATGGTTTGGGTTGGAAGGGACCTTAGGATCATCCAATTCCAACCCCCCTGCCATGGTCAGGGACACCTCTCACTAGACTAGGCTGCCCCAAAAAAACATGCAGCATGGCCTTGGACACTCAGGGATAGGGCATGAGTGCTGAGAGGTTTCTGTCTCACTGACACATGTAGGTGTGCTTTTTTGTATTATAAGTTCCAAATGTTTTGCCTTAGACATGTTGCAAAAGAGATAAGGGTAAGAGATCTTCAAAGAAAGTGAAGAGAATTTGACAAGAAGGAAGAGGAGAGAGCATTATTGGAAGAAAAGGAATAACAACAAAAAAGCAGGCTATGTATATGTGAAGACATGAATTCATATTTGAAGGTCCGTTGCAGATGGTTAAGGTGAATTAAAGAGTAAAACATGTAAATGGGAAAGAAAAAAAAATCAGCATAAACTTCAAATAGTTTCAATATTTTCACATTATAACAACCTTTTCTTCAGAAAATTTTCCATTAAAGCTGATTTCAGCTCAATGACTTGATTTTTAAGTGCGGAAATGAAAATGACAAATATTTTTTTTTCCAGTTTTCATTTTGTTTTAAGCAAAAGAAAGACTCATAAAATACACTTAAAATTTAATTTTGAAGGAAAGAAAATACGATACTTTTGTCAATTTAATTTAATTGAAAATATAAACATTTGCTGTTTAGAAACTTTGGAAGCCAGATTGCAGCAATTTTCAGAATTGCAAACACAGTGTATTTGGTAGTTTTTTTGTTTTGTTTTGTTTTGTTTTGTTTTTCTATTCTATATTCTGGAATATAGATATCTTTAGCGAAAACACATTCTATTCTTGCACTGTGCCTTAGTTGCTGTAATCACTTTGAAGCTGAGCACTTTCCACGTGCTGCTTTGCAGCCTGCCTATGCTCACAGCTCACTGCAGTTTTTCACCTGGGCTCTTGTGGCAGTGCTTTCTAGAGTGGCCAGGGCAATATTTTTCTTCTGTTGTTTTATGCTGTTGTTCTCTCATGGTTTTACTTGTGGCCCTGGGCCTGCAAGCCCAGATACCACTTGTTTGGGTGACTTTCATAGGACGCAATTGCCATTGACATTAATAATCAACCCTTCCTGCCCCTTTCCTACACCTCTTCTTACATCTTTTAGTTTTTATTAGGGAAAGCCAAAACTTAGAGCACAATAAAGTAGACAGGAATCATCTGGATACCTGTTCTGGATTACCTAATCAAATACATTCAAAAAAAGCTTAGCACCAGTCCACGTGCAATGTCTGTGCCCAGTCAGCACAGAATGGATCATGAATCAGAACAGCTCACAGGATCTAGAGCAGGTCCTGAAGGAAGGTATAGAGTGCTGGTGGACAAGGATGATGATGGTTTGTCACTGTCACTATCACAATCTGCCGTGCTGGAGAGACCAGAGAGGGGGAAGCTTGCCTGGTGATGACTCTCATTTGGCCTCAGGAAGAGCCTTGTCCTGCCTTGCTCTGCCTTTTTTCTCTTTCTCCCATTTCCTCTTATTTTTTAATACTTTCAGTAACTTTGAAGTTGATGCATACTTCACCTTCTGGCCCCACTAATAAAGCTTTATGCATTAATCCTGTTGTAATATCCTTCATGCAACTCTTTTGTGAGTAACTGTACTATTCAGTAGAGGCTGGCTGCCGGTAAATGTGATTTATAGCAAGGCACTCTAACTTTGAGTAAGACAAACACATCTCTGTCAAACTCTTCCTGACTTTTCTTCCTGCAGGATATAATAGGAAACCAAGAATTTATCTGTGTTTTTACATGGATTGTGTCATGCATTCTTGTTGTTTTCTCCCTGCACGGAATGATTTTCCACTTGAGAGGAAGAATGAGCAAACGTGTACAGTCACAGCATCAAGCGCCAGTAGGTAGCTTGCCAGGAAAGATCAAAGCTGACACAGAGAGCCAAAAAAGCAAGCTGTTTTTTACCCTCTACCTATCACTGCCTGTTTATCTGCACAATGGCTGCAGAGGAAGCCTAAGAAACAGATCTACATTAGGCACTTAAGCTTTAGATGAATCCCAGTCTAAGTGTTCTGATCCTCTTTATTTTATATTTTTCCTAAACAGTGCCCCTGCTACAGTCTCATCTAATGAGCATGCAGCAGCACCAAGTCCTGGCAAAGCTCTTGCTTCTGCTCTCCCTGAAGACAGTAGGAATTTTTCATTACTTTTCATAAGCGCAGAATCAAGCCTAATGTCCCTTGTTATTTGGTACAAATGCAAGTATTAAATAGGAAAGACAAACACAGTGCGTGTAAAAGGACTTTCAGCCCATGGATCTTCCAGTGCTTCTCTGGGCTGCCAAATTCCCTCTCTACCCTGGCTGTGCAGGAGATCACACAGGGTAATTATGCAGGTTTGTTTATTTCCACTTCTTAACCTAACCAAGAATTGATCACTCTTATAAAGTAAGTTACCACCCAGGGGATGGAAATGGAGCCACATTTTTCTCCTGATTGGGTACACCTCATTAGGTCCACGACAGCCTTCGGCTGGACTCCCTGCCAGGGGTAATTGGTAGTGACAACGGCATCATTTTGCCACACACCAGTCAGCATCCACAGGAACAGCCAGATCAGAGAAACAAGCAAGAGGAGGTGAATCAAAAGATTACATAGATGTCGTGAGATTAGCAATTAAGTAAGACCTCCAGAAAGGAGTTAACAGAATTAGCAGCAGACCATGGAAACTTTCAATCTGGGCTGCAAACTGCTCAATGAAAGAGATAACCAATCTTTCCTTTATTTTCCTCCTGTCTATTAGCCAGAAGGACCTGAATGTGTGAGTTTGTTTGTTTGTTTGTTTGTTTTTCCCCACTGTAAACAAACTCCAGTGAGTTGTTTACTGGTGACTTCAGCCAGGCCTGTGAGACCTTGTTGGATAGATTTTATTGTGAAGCCAAACAAAGGGGTTATATTTAGCTTACAATGACAGAGCTACTGTAAAAATGCTGTTAAAATTGTCAGAAATGATATAGCAAGGTTAGACTGACATTGCTTTGATCCAGTCTGAAGTCTGCTTTATTCTGTAAGAAATCTCATTTGACCTTACTTGCCCCATTTATGGATGACCTTGGCACCATATAAGCAGTTAAAATATCATAATGGGTAGATTATTAATTTCTTTCCAAAACATATGAGAAATATTTTGAAAAACTTCATTGTTTGATTTACAAGTAGAGATCCCAAATGTGAACAGAATCTAGAAATATTTTGGTTATCATTTCCAGGATTATTCTAATAATTTGACTGGAATGTGACAACAGAATTTTATCAAAATTCCATAAAGTAATACAGTTAACTTATTTGTATTGCATTAGTGTGCAGGAAAATGTGTGTTGTATCACCACTGGAGCCCATACAGAAGTAAAACAGAAGACAATGACTGTCACAAGGATCATAAAATCTGAATATCATACTTAAAGGATTTGCCTGCACAGCTTTGTACTGCTTTAATAATGTCCTATACAGAGCTGCTCGGTGCCTGGACCAGCCAAAACACATTAAATATATAGTTTCTATTAAACTTTGCAGCATAAACAAACCACATAGCACAGTACACTGTCTGCCAAAAAATGTCATGTGGCTGAAAAAGTCTTATGGGAAATATAAAATTATATTTAAAAAAAAAATACTTTTTTTGTTGTTTTGTTTTTAATGTCAATGATATTGAGATTGAAAAACAAGACAAACAACAACAACAAAAAAATGTTGATTAGCCATATAGATGTCTTTATTAATACTGGGTAGAAAGGTAGGAAGTAGGTTTATTGTTTTATGAAAATTTGATACTGAAAAAAAATATTATCCCTTTCCAACTGGGATGCAAATTAAAACTGTACTGTAATTTCTTTTTAATTGTTGAATTGTATTTAATTTCATTTCATAAAAGAAAAAAAAAAAAAAAAAAAAAAAAGGAAAATACTTCCTTAATTTCTGAAAAGAAGCTAAAATGCTTTGTTTTGCACAGTTCTGCAATATTTTCCTGAAAAAAATGAGTAAAAATAAACCCAGACAGAATGGCTTACTCACATAAACTATTTTTAATTTTATTATTCAGTATTTTCTGACAAGGGTCAAAATAAAATCTTCTTGTTCTAATCAGTATAATGTCTACAAGAAAAAGTCTGTAATAATTCCACTGTCTTTAATTGCTTCTAATTTTCACTCATATAAAAGAGGTCAGAATCATGTCTCAAAATTTCCTTGAAGCAGTGTAATTTTTTTTTAACGTTGCTGATATAATACCCATATTTCACTGATAAAGGCTTATTTTTGTCCAGAATCTGAAAAGGCATTTTCCTACTTTTTTTTTTTTTTTTTTTTTCTTTCCTAGATCTTTAGTCCCTTCTTTCTCTGTAGTTATTATTTTCCCCCTTTTTATTTTCATTTGTGTTAACTTTACTCCATTCTCTTTCATGGCACTGGGGTCACAATTCCCCCTTCTTTGCTCCCAAAAATTAGGAGAGCAAGGAGAGCTTTCAATTTTAAAGAATTGAACTGTGTGTGGAAGTAACATGGCAAAGCATCTTCTCCTCTGTATGTTATTTGAGGAGGCAGGTACATGGCTTGATTTCACTTGGCACTGTATTTTTTTAGCTTCTCTTTATAAAGCATGGGAACAACACGTCTGTTGGATTACATATGGTTTGCTTGATATTTCCCTTACAATATTTCAGTATTCTTCATTCAAAGAAGTGGGCATGTTTTAAGGCAGAGCCAGCAGCTGTTTTGAAAAGGAGTGAGAAAAGATTACCTCCATCAAAGGGACATTTTATAGGTGTAGAAATCATAAGTAACCACATCTACTGCCACAAGTTTCCCTCCCAAGCTTGAGTGCTGGACATCCATGGTGGGTAATGACAACTCGGTTCAGGACAGCATGTCAGAGAGCAATATGCATGCAGAAATATAGAAAAATAATTTTGAGTTTGACAAAATATATAGGGTCCTGAAACTGTCTCAACAACAGGCTTTCTCTACAGTTTGTATTTTTTGTTGCTCCAGTGCCAAGGCAAGTACCTAGAGAAATCAAGAAGGAAATGGGCATTTGTGTTTTTTAAAGATCTGTTAGGAATGGTGCTTAAGGCCATATTGCCTCCAGATTTCTCCAGATTTGCCTGTTCCCCTTACGTACCCTTCCTCTCCATAAAGTGATTATGAATCCAGTGCTATTTGTACTGACTGTATTTCCTCTTTTCTTGCCCACAGAGAATCCTGCACAGAGCTTTTTTTTAATTATTATTATTATTTATTTTATTTTTTTTTTTCTTTCTCTTCTGTGCTGGGGCTATCAAAACAGCCCTTCTACGAAAGTCCCATCTCCCACATGTTGTTTTTTTTTTTACCTGACTTTAGAAGCTCTTCTTGTTAACTGGCTGTCTGTACCGTGTGAGAAATGCAGCCCTAGCCTCTAAACCTTATTTCACGTGTAATAAACCTATGTTGCACAAACAGCAAGAAGGGATTTACCCATGCTGTCTTTAATCCTGTCTAATTCAGAGCAGATGGCTCTGAGAGCCATGGATAGGGAAACCCTCAGCACAAGCCTGTTCATACCCACACCAGGGACTGCCTGTCCTCAGCAGGGTGCTCCCCATCCACACATGCAGCTTCAGGGAGAGGAGGCTGATCTCTGCTGTCCTCCACTTGTTGGAGTTCCAAGTGTCTTGTCACAGGCCTGCCTCATTTCATTATTTGTAATCTTCTGGAAGGGGTTGGTTAACCTTAAACCATCTTCTGTCCCATAACATCCCATGACCTCATCATGGCATAGGGATGCTATCCGGTTAGTGGCTTAGCAAGCAGGGATGGCAGAGCCCTCACCGAGGTGAGGAGCTGCAGGTGCAGCCTGTGACACTTCGTTGAGAGATGGCATATTGACAGCAAGAGGTGATGAGTCAATTTGCTGTTTTCCCCTTTCAGAACTGAGTTAAACATACTTTTGGAACATATGCAGTGATGGACTTCCCTAGGAGGCTCCAAGTAGGACTCACTGCCCTTGTGGGCATCTTGTAGCTTCTGATTTTAGTGTCCTATAGCTAGGTCTCAGCTCTGCCAGATGCTGTAAAAGACAAAGGCAACAGGCTACACTTAACTGGGATTTAGAATCTGAATGGAAGAAGGATATGGTTTCCTTCTGATCCAGTCTGGTAAGGATCAACACTCTCAAGTTTTCAAAAATCCCTTTCAAAAGTCCCTTTTCCTCCAACCCAATCACAAAACATTATGGTGCTAATATGACAAATTTGGCCTGTGAATTACCTTCTGATTTATCATTTTAATAAAGATCTTTTTGCCTCGGTCAAGAGGGGAAAAGTCTTTATTATTATTATTTTTAATGGAAGCTGACAATCTGTTAGAATAATATAAGTTTCGGACCCTTACGAAAGACACCAAATATAGCAAGTGTCATGATAAGAATCACTGATACCAGATCCATTATTTTTTTTCCTGAAGCTTGTAGAGTGACAGCCCTTAGAATTTTTATGTCAGCAAGAGTAGCTGCAGATACTATCATTATTTACCTAAATGAAATGTATAATTCTTTTACTGAAATATTTTCAGCTAGAAATCAGCCCCAACAATTTAATGGATTCAGCTTAGGTATTTATACTGTTCCCATCAATCTGTTATCTGAACAGTCTGTAAAATTAAAATACAGTAAGTACTTCAAGGTGACTGCCCATTGTCAGAAATTAAAGCAGCCTCTCCTTTCCATAAAGAAAAGATTATTCTGTTTTATATATGATTTCACACTTGATTTTGCATGTGGTCTGTCAGCACCAGAAGACTATGGGATGATCACATTCAAAGACATAAGACTTGAACCTGAAATGAGGATAATTTTTGATTTTGGTCATGAGCTGTTCAGAGTAAGATCAGCTATTCTACAAAATCTAAGGCTCTCTAAATCTATGATCTCCGTCTTGGAGTAAAATAAATAAATAAATTAATAATAATAATAATAATAATAATAATAATAATAATAATAATAATAATAATAATAATAATAATAAAATCTTTAGCTCCAACAGGACAGGAAAGCTGACAGTGCCCAAAGAGTAGGGATACAATATACATATTTTTAAGTCTTCTATACCCACAACATGAGAACATGAGACCAGGAGTCAGTTAAGCGCACATGAATAATGAGATGTTTAAAGTGTTAAATAGTCACCTCCTGGATCTAGAGAGTTGACTCAATAATCTGGATGCTTTTGTAAATCTTATTCTTTATTTATCTTCACAATTAGGTGGCATAGCTACCTTTGTAAATGCCCTCTCTGTCCTAACAAGGATATGATCATAATCCAAAGTTGAAAAACCATGAATGACATTTGATTAGAGAGTCTTTCCTGTTAGCATAGTGGGCTTCATGATTTGTGGACAAGGTCCAGTTTTACAGGAAAGTCCAAATATACTGGATTCAATACTGTGGGACCAAAAATATAACAGGATAATGTGGTCATTAATCCGAAGGATTGGGAACAGTTCTTCAGGTGATAATTTCAGTGCTTTGTGATCGTCTGTACAAAGAGTCTATCATATTTCTGCATGAATAACTAGTGCTTTGTTAAGTACAAACTGTAAATTTATATCCTCTGTCACTAGCATGTTATAGTTCTGGGTATGGGCCATCAAACTGTTTTGTCTTTATTCAGCTAACCACTCTTGTGATATTATAGACTGAAACAAGAAATCAAATTGCATTTTCTGTCCCCTCTGCCAGGTTCTCCTGTGTATGGGATACCCAAATATCACTGTGTTCAACTGCTGTCCAAAAAATGGCAAAGGAAATTTGAGTTAAAAGGGTTAACAACAAAACATGTTAAAATTCCCCAAGACTCAGCAAATCCACATCACTGCACTCTAGCAGACAACCCCAAGAGCTCCCCTGTGAAGTAATTTGCAAGTGATTGTGTTGGACAAGCCTACTTTGTTTCCCTTGATTCAGAGATCAAAGTTAGGAGTACAATTCTTTGTGCATTTTAATACATAAATCCCTCCTGCTTCACTTAAAAGAGTATATTGGCTGTATATCCATATAAGTGTATATCTATTACATATCCCACAAAGCAGTCAGAATGAGGAGCAGAATACCCTGTTAAAAGGTATATCTGAGAAAGGGATAAACTCAGCAATTAAAGACTCAAATTCCCATGTATCAGGTAGGGATGAACATAAAGAGACCCAACTCTGATGAAATTCCTTCATCATGCTTGTGTTTCATTTCAGTCTTCCAGTCTTCTGCTGCACAGCGTGAAAGAGAATCACAGAATCACAGAATCACAGAATTTCTAGGTTGGAAGGGACCTCAAGATCATCGAGTCCAACCTCTGACCTCACACTAATAGTCCCCACTAAACCATATCCCTAAGCTCTACATCTAAACATCTTTTAAAGACTTCCAGGGACGGTGACTCCACCACTTCCCTGGGCAGCCTGTTCCAATGTCTAACAAAAGCTATAGGAAATTCTTGTAAACCAAGCCTGACACACAAACACATCCTTACTGTAAAACACTCTCCAAAGGTGAAAAGAATGTAACATGTTGGGTGCTTCATAGCAGGAGAACTATTAGAGAACATTTGTCCTGAAATGCACCTCTCATTTTCAGGGCACTGCTCCCGTTGCATGAAAAGTTGCAAAAACTGATTCTTTTTTAGTTGAACATGGGAGAATTCCCTGTTTGCTCACTTCAGCATCTTGGTTGTGCCCTGGAGGGAGCTGCAGTAAGGAGCCTGCCAGAACCACTGCTGACTGTATGTGGGTGATAGCATGTGGTAACAGGGGTGTATGTAATATGAAAGTGAAGAGACCTGTGCAAAGCATTGGTGCTGTGCACATAAATCAATAAGCTCTCATTTTCTGCCCCATCTTGCTGTATTCTTGCTTTTCTGTCTCATACTGACCTGACTCATGCTGGTTTTTCAGATGACGTATCCTCATCTTTGAAGATTTTTAGGTACCCACTTGCCACTGAGAAAAAGAATGAAAAGATACCTAAAAGACAGCTAGGGGCACCATCCAAAGTCCTTGTCTATTTTAAAAAATCATCTGTTTGTTTTCATAAACTTAAAGAAATAAAAGAAACAAAAACCTACACATATACATAGGTCTTTGTTTCACACCAAACCTTCAGAAAGTGTGTCCTAAAAAGAAAAGTGCATTTTGAAATCTCCCTTGGAACCAGTAGGATAGTTGCACTATTAGTAAGTGGATCAATACAGTCCTGTCTGGTCTCTGAGCTTTCAGTCCCAGGCAGAGAATATATACTCCTATCTACACGTCTACCAGAGATAAGAAGCATAATAAATTGAAACAGAAAATTTGTATGTCTGTGGGCAAAACAAAGAGAAAGAGAAGGGAAGAAAGATCAATGGAGAGGTGATGCCATACTTCATTTCCACCAGTTCTTACTGTAAACTTTAGGAAATGCCTGTGGAAATCAGGTGGAGCTTCTCTGTTGCTACCAATGATCTAAGGGCTATGCTTAAATCCAGTCTTCTGATGTCAGAACCACACGGTGGTCAGACAGCAATGAAGACAGTTCTGTTTTACTTCTGATTTGGTTCCTGAAATCTATACAGTCTGTAGCAAACTATTTTTTTTTTTTTGAGTGCATGTCATATATGGAGACTACTGAATAAATATATTTTCACAGAAGTTGAAACATTTGCGCTGTGCAGCTGATCCAAAAAAACAAGCCCCTTTTTCGCTTGTCTTCTTTCTCCCACATGCATGGAGAAATATCCACCCAGTCTCAGTCCAGGGTTTTCTGAATTGTAAAAAAATGCAGATTATTTCCCAGAAATCTGTGCTGTCTCATACTTCTGCAGCCTTGGGGAAGTCCTAACAAAATTAGTGCAGTTTAAATTCACCCAATAGGCTCCCATTTCAGTTCTGTTTTTCTAAGTGTTGTAGGCTCTCTCTAGTGGTTTTTAAACACTGGGACCAGAATTTGAGTCTCATGCAGTGTCAGAGAGGGGAAAACTTTGTGGAAGAGAGACCAGGTCAATGGTATATGTAGTCATTTGTTTTCCTGTCCTTTATCAAGCAAATGTATTTTCCTAGGACTGCAATTTTATCCATAGGCATTGTAGGTTGAATTCTTTAGTTAGGGTCAATTAGCAGAAGTCTGCTCGAGATTGTGCCCATGTATACAAACTGAGAAGCTGCCTTGATGCCTCTGGCTTTTCTTCAGTATGTTTTAAGAGGACTCTGTCTTTGAGATGACAATACAGCCTGAAAAAAATGGGAATGAAGTAAAACTTGAATACAGACTAATTTGGATGTTTTTATAAAGTCTTGCAGACTTCTCTCCACAAACCATTAAGTCCTAATTGCCACACTAATGTTATTTTATATTGTAAGTGCAGCTCCTGACTCCTGATATTATGGCACCCAATGGAATTAAAGCAGGCATTTAGCTTTACCACAGTCTCTGCTGTAACCTTTTCACTCCATGATTATTATTCTGTCAACGCATGCTTGTTCGTTATTACTTAAAGGTGTCGTCCCTTCCACCAGGATGACATGCTGCTGTGTAAATTAGAGCCATAACTAACCTGGTTCAATGCTGAAGCAAATGCCTTTCCTCTGACAAGATATGAATTAAGAGTTTCTTTCATCCCAGTGCAAGGAGCCTCTCTCCTTCATTCCTAATAAGGGCAATGCTGAGGTGGATTTAAAAGGTTCTTTCCTGTGGAAGGGGTTTGATCTGTGATAATCTCCTATAATCTGAAGAGTAGGAGCAAACTCAGCATTAGGCCTGGATTGCAAATCCCCTCTTTCCCTCTCTCTCTCTCTCATTAATTTCAAAACTCATTTAAATACAGTCTCTTTTCCTTTTTCTCTTCCATAAGGGACATTAAGAAAATGCCTTTCCAATTAAGATTCAAATTGGATTAATTATTATTAGTTAATCTCAATTCCAGTGATTGCATTCCTTCTTTTCATCTCTTTTAGAAATTATACAGTGTTAGGCTACAAACTGCACATTATAACTGTATGTTAGCCTCACAGTTGATTTGCTTGCTGTATGTATGCAGCAGATGCAGTACAGTTCAGGAAACATCACTATTTCTATTTTAACTCACCATTAAAGCTCTACAAATTACATTTTCCAAATAAATCATTCAATGAACTTCATTTGTTTTGTTCTTGTTTTGTTTTTATTCATGAATTACTTCTGATCTACGCTAACTTTAGAAAATCTTAGTCTCATTTGCACATAATTTTGGAGAAAAATCTTGTATTCTAGGATTTATGCTTATATTTCTAATTTCAGCTATTACATTCCTCACGTAACTATTTGTGATAAATCAAATGTTACTACTTCTACTCCCTTGCTGGATGAGAATAAGTTTTTCTGTGGCCAAGTAATGAAGAAGATATGATGAACAGCAAATAATGAATTAAGAATACTTGTACTCACATGGGAGTACTATATGCTAATACAGGCAGTGGTAAAAGGACCATTCCCCACACATTCATATGAATGAAAAATAACTAACATGAATACTTATGAATTGAAGATGACATAGGATAGACAAGCCACACTGGAACTAAACACGTTATGAGCCTGGCTGGGTTTTCACAAGTGCATGTGGTAGAGAGCCTCATTTCCCCATCAGTTGATTTTTACTGGGTAAAATATATCAGGAAGCAAAACAGACAAAAGAGTCTTTTACCAGCACAGAAAAACACCATCTCCCAGCTGTTTTAGGAAGGTCTGCTCAACAAATCTCATTGAGTGTGCTAAAGATGACAGAAAAGGAAATAAAAATGTAGATCTGAAGAAGCACTGTTGCAGATTGCAGAGCTGCTGCAAGTTATATAGGTCTCTAACATTGGCTAAAATTATGCTGGGGAGTTCCAGCTCTGTTCAGCACAGTTGAGGTTCAAGTTTTGTGTGGAAAGCATATATGAATACTTCTGTCAATAGTTATTTCATATTTAACTTTAATATTTCACTCTAGTTTGGGGTATGCATCAAAAATAAACTCATTCTTGAAAGACTGGAGATTTTTCTTGGTACATTTTGGAGGATGTTTGGTCTAATATACAGAATTTCATGCCAAACTGAAGTACATCCTGTCCCTACTCACCACAAGTAGTATGGATAATGGGAACACTTCACTTTCCTTTCTATTTAAATGAATTGAATTATATATGCATATATAAATTAAATGTATAATAATTAGCTTATTAGAGCTAGTCTCAAAAATAGCCAGAAGAGTATGAGGCCTCTGTAGGGTAGGAGAACCTCTCCTCACTAAAATGAAATCCAGGTCACCTGTTCTAGAGATTAATTCTGAAGCTCTTCACCAGGTGTAATCCATATTAATGCCAGACACAATTTAAAAGTAGTGGCATTAACAGTAAATCTCACATACCTGACATAGTAATGCCTTTTAGCTGTTGGAAAAGTGGGTCATCAGTTTGATATTCCTGAAAAAAAAATTGTACAGTTTGTCTCCTGATGGAACAATGACAAACCAATGGATAGGTTTGGTCAGTGTTTTTATGGTCAATCTGTTTGTTTATTTTGTGATTGTTCTGAAATTGTCCAGAAATAGCCATTGCTGAAGTACTAATCAGGATTGAAGAGGTAGCAAGAGCCCAACTATTGAAGCGTGTTCATCCTACCTCTTGGAAGAACACTGAAGGATTGAAGATACTTTGCAAGAAATTTGGGTCTTCAGTTTGTGAGTGATTCAGTTTTGTTACACTGAATAATTAAAACATCAGTCACTGTAGACAACAAAGTGCAGCAGGGTGACTGAGAAAGGAGCATGGCCAGAAAGTGTATCAGCCTAATTCAGTCTGTTTATCCTCCTGTGATGCGGTTATTTCATCATGCCAGCTGGGCTGAGGTGTATAGCAGATAAAAAATAGCTTCTTTCCTGAGACCAAATGATAAATCAATGAAGAAAGGGAATGGAGGAGATAAGAAACATGGAGGGGAGGAGGTGCTGAGCCTCCAGGAGGAGGCCCAGTAGGCCTGACTAGAGCAATATAATCAAAAAGAAACTTCAGGTTGATCTAGGTAGCAGAAGCAGAAGCCTCCTTGTGGAACAAGTATCTGAAGGGAGCTGTAACCTACATTCACAAAGGAGGGACAAGTTCCTCAACATTATTCAAGCTTACACATTGTGGTCTTCATGGAGAAAGTCCAACAGAAGTGGCTCTGATTTGGGTACTCGGCAGCATGCAGATAACTGTAGCCCAGGACTTGCAGCCAAAACTGTATTCATAACTTCTAACCAATGCTAACTACTAGCCAACATTCAGCATATCATGGGCAGTTACATTTCAATCATTTGAATCTGTGTAGTCATTTTGGATCTGTCTGTGTAGCCGCCCAACCCTATATCAAGCTGAGGTTCTCTGGCAGATGCTAAAAGCATTTGTACTAATGGCTCCCAGACTGTTTGAATTTTCCTGCACATGCTGAGCTTTGCACTGGACTTACAACCCAACTTGAAATGTCCACAATCCCACTGAGGTTTCTTCAATAGAAATCCATTATTTTATGTACTGTATGAGACAGAAAGACAGATAAGACAACATCTACTAACCTTAAATCTACGGGCATCAGTTTCTTAGAATTTAAATTTTACTATACTGTTTTTTGTGTGTGTGTGTGTCTCTTTTATGAATATCTATTCTTGTGTCTTTTCTATGAATATTTACTCTTCTACAAATATCTTCTACTACACAACTTGGCATAGTGTAATGAAGTCTCCTGGAAGCTGGGATCCCTTTTCTGTATCAATTTTGTATTATACGCAAAGAGGTATTTGAACGGAAGAGAGACTATCTAGTCTTTTTTATTTCTTAGAATCACAAGACGTTTTTAGAGGTGACGGTGGTTTTTTGTTTGTTTGCTTTGCTTTATGGCACAGAGGTTCCAACCTGATGTAGTCGAGACTGGTTCTATTGTTGCTATACACTTTGGACTGTATTTAGTGAAATAGTGAGACACACAAGAAGTGCATGCTGGTTTCTTGCAGATGAGGAATGTTCCCATCAGCTCTGCAAGTATCTACCTGCCCATTTCCAACTCCTCAGGCAACCCAGTCTCAGATGACAAGGGCTTTTTCACAAAGTCAGGCTTGACACACTCAGAGGCAGAAATCCCAAAACAAGAGTCATTCAGAGCTTGTTTTGCTCCAGTTTTGTTTGCCAGGGTATGAGTTTCAGAAGAAATTCACCACTTCCCTATGGAGACTAGGTTAAAGATTCACTCTCTCAGGCTTTGGGACACAGCTCTCTGGAGTTTTCCTGAAGGTACCTTCCCTAAAATGACTAGCATCAAACACTACCACAGGGTACTGGGATAGAGCAATTTATTGGGCTGATGAGACGTAATGTGTTCCTACATAACCATCCCTCCTGTCCGTGCTGTGACCTGTGCAGCAATCCCTTCTGGGGATCGTACTTCATCAGGGCCAACCTTTGTGCATGACGCCAATTCCAGCAGCCACCAGCATGCATTTATGTGCTGCAATAACACTTGGATCATATCAGTCCAATAAGTGAATTTTTCCATCTATGGTACATCTGACTTATGGGCCTAATTATTTAAAGTTTTACGTCTCTGAGTCATGTTCAAAGGAAGGAAGATTAGCACTCTGGATTTTTGTCTCAGACTCATTACTATAGGGTAGAAAGTGGATGTTTTACAGCATGCAGCCCTGCCTATGCCTTCTTGGATCCGACATTTCAGACCAATGTACCAATAAAACTGGCAAAGAGGACAATCTTCCCTGAAAGAATAGACTTTTTTTTTTTTTTTTTTTTTTTCTGTGCAGACGACACCTGTCTTGTGCTTTGACTCATAAATGGTACAGGTGGTAATTAACAGTTTGGTATAAAAATATTCCTGCATTGTTCATTGCAGGGAAGAGCACTGGAGTACTAACACTTTTAAAATAAATTAGTTCACAGAATCACAGAATTGTCTAGGTTGGAAGAGACCTTAAGATCATCGAGTCCAACCTCTGACCTAACACTAACAAGTCCTCCACTAAAGCATATCGCTAAGTTCAACATCTAAACATATTTTAAAGACCTCCAGGGTTGGTGACTCCACCACTTCCCTGGGCAGCTCATTCCAATGCCGCACAACCCTCTCAGTAAAGAAGTTCTTCCTAATATCCAACCTAAAACACCCCTGGCGCAACTTTAGCCTGTTCCCCCTCATCCTGTCACCAGGCTTGTGGGAGAATAGAACAACCCCCACCTCGCTACAGCCTCCTTTAACGTACTTATAAAGAGCGATAAGGTTGCCCCTGAGCCTCCTTTTCTCCAGGTTGAACAAACCCAGCTCCCTCAGCCGCTCCTCATAGGACTTGTTCTCCAGACCCCTCACCAGCTTTGTTGCCCTTCTCTGGACTCTTTTGAGCACCTCGAAGTCCTTCTTGTAGCAAGGGGCCCAAAACTGAACACAGTACTCGAGGTGCGGCCTCACCAGAGCTGAGTACAGGGGGACAATCACTTCCCTAGATCTGCTGGCCACACTGCTTCTTACGCAAGCCAGGATGCTGTTGGCCTTCTTGGCCACCTGAGCACACTGCTGGCTCATATTCAGCTGACTATCCACCATCACTCCCAGGTCCTTCTCCGCCTGGCAGCTTTCCAACCATTCCTCTCCCAGCCTGTAGCTCTGCTTGGGGTTATTGCACCCCAGGTGCAGGACCCGGCACTTGGCCTTGTTGAACTTCATACAGTTGACCTCAGCCCATTGGTCCAGCCTATCCAGATCCTCCTGCAGAGCCTTCCTACCCTCGAGCAGATCGACACACGCACCTAACTTGGTGTCATCTGCAAACTTACTGAGGGTGCACTCGATGCCCTCGTCCAGATCATCGATGAAGATATTAAAGAGGACCGGCCCCAGCACCGAGCCCTGGGGAACGCCACTAGTGACTGGCCTCCAACTGGACTTGACTCCATGCACCACGACTCTTTGGGCCCGGCTATCCAGCCAGTTTCTAACCCAACTAAGTGTATGCCAGTCCAAGCCATGAGCAGACAGTTTCTTGAGGAGAATGCTGTGGAAAATGGTGTCAAAATCCTTGTTGAAGTCAAGGCAGACCACATCCACAGCCTTTCCCTCATCCACCAAGCATGTCACTTGGTCATAGAAGGAGATGAGGTTCGTCAAGCAGGACCTGCCTTTCATAAAGCCATGCTGACTGGGCCTGATCACCTGGTTGTCTTGTAAGTGCCGTATGATGACACTCAAGATAATCTGCTCCACGAGCTTCCCTGGCACTGAGGTCAAACTGACAGGCCTGTAGTTTCCTGGGTCTGCCCTCTGGCCCTTCTTGTAGATGGGCGTCACGTTTGCTAGCCGACAGTTGACTGGGACCTTCCCTGATAGCCAGGACTGCTGATAAATGATGGAAAGTGGCTTGGCCAGCTCTTCCGCCAGTTCTCTCAGTATCCTCAGGTGGATCCCACCTGGACCCATTGACTTGCGCACATCCAAGTGCCGTAGCAGGTCGCCAACCATTTCTTCGTGGATAGTGAGGGCCATATTCTGCTCCCCATCCTCTTCCACCAGTACTGTGTATCCAGAGAGCAACTGGTTTTGCCACTAAAGACTGAGGCAAAGAAGGCATTAAGCACCTCTGCCTTTTCCTCATCTTTTTCCAGTGAAAGAAACTTGAGATGTGTCATGAAAGGCAACCATTCAATTTATCATGGCTTTAAAAATATTATGGGCAAACATGGCAGCATAACATTGCTAAAGTAGCCCAGCACATTCCCTTGGAGGTCTGCTTTCTGGAGCCAAACTTTTGTTTGAAAATTTTCAATCAAAATGATACTGCTGATTACAAGAGAAAAGGACAGATATTTTCACTGTACCTATACTAAAAATAAAATAAAATAAAATAAAATAAAATGATTTCTGAGACAGTTTTTGAAATGTTTTGGTAGTGTTTGTGCTTTGAATTTTAGCCTGGATAATTTGCAAGAGGCTGGACAGTGTCTTAGATGTGTTTTGTGCTGCTCTTAAGGAACGTTACAGAGACCTGCCCAAGTCAAAAGCCTGTGGAAATCAAACAGACTATGCATGCACCATAATGACCTAATTAGGTTTGTCAGTAAAAGTCTCTGGAGATTATGCACCCTTCATTTTCTCACAGCTCCTGCATGTGACCAGACTGCACATGTACCACCCCCACAGCAGAGCAATTGAACTGGCTTCAACATGAGCTATGAATATTCCCTGTACATGGTGGCTCCAGGGTATGATAGCTCTGGAGTTTAGCACTTGTGTCTCATGTGCTCTCTGTAGTTCCCTATTCAACCACCAGGTACCACAAGGTGGGTAAGAAATGGGTATGGCATTAGAAAAAGGACTAACTAAACTAAGGCCAAGAACACGGTAAAACTGTAGATAGTAAAATTATACTCAGACACACTCTAGGGGTTTGTGGGACCAACGGATTACAAATTACAAAGCTGGAACTTATTGGGTGGGTAGCAGGGAATTGGGTTTTAGTAAAGGAACAGGAGTGTAAAAGCGGGAGGAAATAAGAGAGCTAATTTGAGGAGTAGTTAAATACACTCGTTAGGAAAGAGGACCACATGACCAAATGAAATCTGCTCATCCCTACAAGATGGGATCTTTGGGGGTGTTTTTAGTGATTTTTGTTTGTTTGTTTGTTTTCAGTCTAAAGTTCTCTGCACGTGTGTATAAAAATAAAACAAAACAAAACACTGTTATTTGAGCTGACCATTTAGCACATTCTAGGTATAATGTAAATCTTGTGGGTAACCATGCAGAATGTTACTGCTCCTAAGAGTAAAAATGCTTTTGCACAAATTCAGGTCTGCTACAGATCTTGTCCTCCTCAGCTTCTCTGATGCCAGCCTCTGTACATGCATGGCCAGGGTCTGGCTCCTTTATCATAGATTCACACATGATCAAGCAGAATCAAACTGTGATGTCCAAGCCTACAACTTGACAAGTAATTAATGGAGCACTCTGTTCCTATTTCCAAACTAAGGTTCATGGATTTTAAAGTCAAGATTTAAGTTTTCCTAGTATAAACTGTGAAATATCAATATATCTATTTCCCACCAGTTTCTCTAGTCTGTGTCCAGGCTCCTCATATGACTGAATGTAACATCTGACGCAGCCAACTGCTCCTGCCAAAACACAAATAAACCAACAAATAAAAGAACCAGTTTGTCAGCACAAGCAGGGACAGTGAATAGAGAACAGTAGCTCCTTGTGGGCTGCTTGCCTTCTTGCAAAACACACATCCTCACTGACAGGAGATGTATCTATAGCATGTGATATGAGAATCAGGTGAACTAATGCCCTAATGTAGGAGCTGAGCCTCTGCTGTGGTCATACGAAACCCCTCACCTTCAGTTAAGCTCATTTGAAATGCTGAACTCTACCAGCTGGGCTGAGATGCAGATTATCAACTAATCTTCTTCCTTGAAAGAGGAGGTTTCTGGTCTCTCTCTTCATCTCATTAGTATTTCATAAATAAATAAGTAAATAAATAAATAAAGTAAATGTCCCTTAATTACCAAAGCAGAAAATCTGTGTATAACTAACCAAAAAGTTAAACAGCGCAACATATATGTGCATTCACATGTTTACATAAACAGGTATGTGTGAATACAAATGCGCACATGCTGATATAGCTATATATGTACATGTATTTATGTCTGTGGCATTTGCCATCTGTTGGCAGTGTAATACTGGGAAGAAGCATCTGGCACTGTTTCATATAGTAAGACCTTTTGACAGCTGATTCTAGGGAATACTCTACCTTTGAGGATTAAGGAATAATTAATTAGGACTAGGTAAGTATACTGCAGAACACAAAATTCCTACATTGAAAGCAAGAGTTTCAAGGTACTCTGATTTAGTTTTCAGCTGCCTTAAAACCTAAAATCAAACCTTTTTTTTTTTTTTTTTGGCAGAATGCACTCATTATGTTTAGGGCAATTTAAAATTGAAATGTAACATATTAATAATGTTACTTGTTAATTTTGCATCCAGATTATTGTTATGTCTTCAGAAAGGCCCAAGTTGTGAATTATAAGCAGTGAACACAGAGGGGGGAAGATTCATTAAGAAAATCTTCCAGAGAAATAGAGTGCAAGGGGTAGGAGAAGTGTGCTGGATGAACTACGTGGTGCACTGTGTGTTACCGATGGGTTAATGGGCCCCAAGCACTGGAAAAAGATGTGGCATTCAAGCTAAAATGTTTTCTTGGTTATCAGATGGAACTATTCATTGGCTTCCAGGTTCAAAAGTGCTTAAATCATTGCTGCATTTATTGCACTCACTCAGAGCCTCCAAGGGCTCTTTTTGGTTATCTGTCTCTGCAACCCTTTCCTGGGTGGAGTGTGAGAATGAAACAAGTAGTCTCTTGGAATACTATTTGCTTCTGTTTCCAGAGGAAATCAATCAAATGGTGTGGGATACAAACAAGTTTAGCAAAGGAAATGCTACAGCCTTTCAATCTTGCAGCAGGCAAGGCAGAGGTGCTTTTCATTGCTTTGTTGTTATGCAATGATTTTTGAATGAATTAATCCAAATTGTAACCAGGAATTGGTTGAAGACTGGAGACATATAGAAGGTTATCTTCCTCAAAAGGCAAGGGGAAAGCAATTCAGTTGCTGTCCTCTAGAGCTGGCAAAGACAGAAAAGACATTTGAAACCAGAAATATATTCCAAGTCATTAAATTTGTAAGGAGGATGCAAATTTTAAACAAATAATAGGGTCTGTTTTGCTACACATATGTACATACACAGGCATTCACAAACACACACATTTTCATGTTCATATATGACCTTTTAGTTCCTAGCAGACATCATGTGCACTCCACATCATCATAAGTTTCAGAAATTTCCATCTTGTCATTTTGTTTAATAGTCTCCAGATGATATTTGGGGGACTCCTTTTTTTTTTTTTTTTTGGACTAACTTTGTGCAGATTTTCACAGTGGAGTCATAGCCTGTTCTTTCAATAAATGGCATGATATTTTTAGAATGAATGGTTATGCCACTATTATACAAGAATTCATAAAATTAACTTACAAGTGTTACATATGCATTCACAATTGTCTTTAAATTTTCTCACAAGATTCAAATTAAATTCTGTGGAACTTTTAATTGTCTGGGTTCTTTTTTTCAGGTGGCTCTGGCTGCTCTGCATTGCCCTTTTTACTGTCTACTCCCCCTGACCACTTGCATCTGAAGTACAGATGGTGCAGCTAAATGCCACACTACTACATGTTAATTTGTGTGATGGCACTGCTACTTGAGGCCTGCATGAATTTTGCCATGTAGGGTTGTGAGACCAGGGGATTATGCCATTGGATGTAGCTCAGCTCTTCAGCAACATGTGGAAAATATTTATTACACTCAGGTAAGTGGATATCTTTATATAATTTCACGAGCCACTGATGTGCAGTTGCCTTCAGAAATAGAGCAAGAAATTATCCATAACATTCAACAGCAGTATAGAGAAATAATCATATCCAAAGATGCTGAGTGAGTTGTACCTGTGAAAACTGAGGTAAATATATGGACAGGTAGACCTTGTTCAGGATGTGAGGGGGATGAATCCTTGGGTCACACTCACATGTTAGGACATTGATGCATAACTCAAAAGACAGTGTTGTCTTTGGCAGTGCTGAAGCTCTCAGAGTGACATGGGGGAAGCTGCAGGATAATTTCAGAGGCTTAGATGGCATCTGTGAGAGCAGGACCGTGGCTGACGACATCTGGAAGGATGACCCAGCGGTTGCCTGGGCATGGGTACCACCACACCAGGTTGTTCTATCCTTCTCTCAAGGCTGGTCACTTGCTGATTTGCCATGTGGCTCTCTGCCTCCCCTACAAGTCCCTTGGTCTTCTTCCTCCCAAATTCTGTGAGCACCAAATGCAATTTCTGCGTGTTCATTTAATTTTGCTCACTATTTGCAAATATGCTGATGTGGATTAAGCCTCATTCATTAAAGCTAAATGAATGGAAATCATGATTAACAGTAATAAATACAGCTGTTAGATTGTGCACTTTATTACCTGGGTTCTTTGGCAACTATCCATTATTTTAAAGCAGCATCTGTTGACTTACTCTAATCTTGTATGAGAATGTGAAATAGATGTTTTGCTTTTTAATAAAGAAA